>NC_091138.1:1218181-1522727 GCF_041381155.1 Argopecten irradians | reverse complement strand
TCCCACCTGTTACTACTTTGCCTTCTGGGTAATTACGGCGTCCTACATTCTGGCTGGTCTCATCTGTGTCCTGACATGTTGTGGGGGTATTATAGCTGCTCTTACAACCGGAAGTAAATCCTAATTATTGAGGTAACTATTGTAAACAATAAACTTTCATAAAGATTTATTATTTCACCCAAAGTCGAAAAGTAACAAGCAAATAGAATAAAAAAATAAGAAGGGTCTTGATGTCGGATTTGACACTAGTTCTTACAGACTTGATTAAAAAGGGAAAGGGCTTATTGCTGAGAGAGGGCTTATTGTTGAGAGAGGGCTTATTGCAGGTGAATTGCGATAATAAAAAAAAACCAGAATCCTTCTGGGATTTTGGCATATAAGGTTATCATTTACCCGTCATTTGTTAAATAGAAGAATCAAGGTCCAAGGGTTCCATTATGGTATTGACCCATTGTCTATCAATGAATTCAAAACATATGCTGGCATTGTGTTTTTCATTTACAGGCAATATTTTATTTACCTATCTACGGTAACTTAAAAACTGAGGTTGGCGTCGCCATGGTTCTGCCATATTGTACTTAATCCTACGGTTAGTATCTTCTGCTTCCCTGTATGATTCAGTAACCGTAGTTACAATGGATCTGGATATCATATCTTTATATTTTGCACACGTATCTGAGATTAAAAATCAAAACCATAGTATTCGAAATAAAAGTGATTGATTTTAATGTTGTAAAATGACAAGATGAGTAATCTTGAACTGACTGAAGCAATTAAAATAGTAGATCTTATGTATAAGATGGCACCAATATTTTGCTCAAATTATGAAGTATATATGTAGGAATATAAGTGTCTGTATTACATGTGACAATGTTTACTATAGATGTAATGTTAACACATGTGTCATACACTATAACAGGGACATTTGTTTCAGGACATTTTACTTTTTAGGTAGTTACACACAAAATTGCTACTGTACCAGTTTTAGTATCAGGTACATTTTAAGTGTTGTGGACTCTCATTTGAGATGTTTTGTTACATTACCAGGATTATAATTCATTTTCTGTTATTTTCCTCTTGTTGTTTACATGCATCTGTTTAAGTTACGTATGTGTGTGTCTTTTGTACTCAAATGACCTTAACTTGACTTTGACTTGTGTTATAATTTAGTCATGATGTGTACATTTCAGTTTTGTTGATTTTAATAATAAATTCAAACAATGAGTGCCACACATGTGACATAATTGGAGAAACATTTTGATATGCTTTCTTTTCAGTGATCTATTGAAATCCATAACATTTGATTAATTAAGCTGTGAATATCTCTAGTTTTGTGTATGCTTTTTTATGCTCAGATGAAAACATCTAAAAAAGTCATTATCATTACTGACAACACTGTAAAAATGTTAAATGAATTTGTAGACCACAACTTGGTTTCTTGCTTTGACTGTGTGTACTCATTTCACTGCACTGTTGACGTAAATTTTATTTATGGCAATTCATTTTGAGCTCTGATTTGAATTTGTAAAATTAAAACCATTTCTCAAGACAAATTAAGAAGTCTTCTTGATTCTTAATTATGAAAATTACGGCATATTTAACTTAAAGTTAGAATTTAAACGAATCTTTCAATGTGGTATATAATAAATCTAGGATGAGGCATTAAAAAGAAATGAAGATGCTGAATCTCATTTCATAATTTCGCATTTGTTTTAACCTTTTTAAGATGATATGAAGAAAATATGAAAAAAAAAGAAAAAAAATAATTTCAACGTATTTATTTTGTATCCATCTGAATATATTGGTTTACCCATGCCTCCTTACTTCACTCTCTGGTATAGAGGTATCTTTGTTATTTATATATACCTGTGCTAAAATGAGACCAGTGCTCCCAGCATACAAAGCTTGCAGCTTTTCTCGCACCCAATGCTGGTGAGCAAGGTAACATTCAGTTGTGATTTTTACCCCAAATTGAATCAAAAATAAGAACTGACATGCTCATTACTCACTGTGCTTTATTTATCGTATATACAGCCTCTCAATTCTCGTCATAAGTGACACATATTTCATGTTTTGTGAAAATGTCCTGACAAGGTTTGGGAAGTTTAAAAAACTTATTTCACATACTACATAGGAGGCTTTTCTGTCAGAAACAGGACCGTGGATGATACAGTAGTAAAACTGTACTTACTGACAATTACCAAGCTACTCTATGTAAAAGGATTTACCTTGTACCCTTTACCGGGCCCCAGTTTTATTAGCACTCCTTAGTTATTTAAAACATCTCCGTAAGAAAGCATGAAATCAGTCACAGAAGGTTCCAGAACTCATTTCTTCACTTCTGTAATGCTTCCCTAAGGGTTGTTTTAAAATTAAGGCCTTTCCTTACGTCTAGGAATGTTTACAAACTGCGCCCAGATATAGACTATTGACAAACTGTGCCCAGATATAGACTATTGACAAAGTGATAACATATTTTGCATGCTTGAATAAACAAAGCAATACTTAAGAAATGATAAAAATATTTTTGAACTTAATTTTTTTTTATGTCATCCATTTTTATCAAGTTTTTCTTACCAGATATTACAGGGTATACAAGCTAAGATATATACACATATTTTTTTTAATAGATAAATGGTATAACCATGGTTGATGTGAATAAGACTTTATTGTTTGTAACCTCATTTTGCATAATTTGTAACTGTACTTAGTTGAATTTGTGATGTTCATACTTCACTTATACATTGTCTGAGCTTTTTGCTCGATATTATTTATTAATTTGAAACATGAAATATTTGGGAGATGGGGGTCACAAATATATGATTAATATCTTCTGCAATCCAGCTGATTTATATGTTGGCTTCTTTATGCAATGTACATGTTTGATGTTTCGCAATATTTAACAGAGAAAGTACTGATTGTTTCCTTAATGGTGTGAAAATGCATTCAAAATCCTTTAAAAGCTTTAAAGGAAGTACTTTTATATAGGTATCTTATTACAATTATTTAGCCGGACTTGGGATGTTTTTACTATTATTATGTTTTTTTGCGAAATTCTTATTAAACCTCGTTGTAATTGTTAAATTATCAACTATCCAGAATTATAAATTTGTCGTATTTTCAGTGAATGATTGTTGTGGCAATAGTACATGTATGCGCCTTATCCGATCTGGTAACTGAAGGGGATATTAAATTATGGATGATTTAATATTTCGGATATTATAATTTGAAGCACAGTAGAAAAAATATTGGAATTTACATCAGTACAATGAAAACATGTGCTTGTTAATTTATAAGTAATTATTAAAAACTATTCTGTAACTACGTAACGTGGTGCCCATGTCATCAAATCCCTGTCAATACTACAAACATATTTTCATTGTGGAATTTCATGATAGATGTATGAATACATTAGAATGGAGACTATTTTTGTATGGTATAGGTGATGTTTTACTGGTGTTAAAATGTTAAAGTACATATTCTGCTGAATTTCATGTTGTGTGACATAAAATATTTTTTGTTGTCGTTTGATGTAAACAACCTCTGGGTTATAATTCCATATTTGTATAAATTAGTTATCTGTTCGCCCGGGTAGGTATCCATTGTGACTTTATTATGTTGATATAATATGTTGAGATATATGGTGTGATGCTCGCAAACGCATGGCGTTAACAATTTTAAAATATCTACCCACAAGAGCAGACAACTCTGTAAATATCCAAATACAGAATTAAGTATATGTAAACCAGGAATAGAATGATAATATAAGAAATCCCTGACTATGTGATACTGATGTATGATATACATGTTTTCTCCGTCTTTGTTTAATTAATATTGTAAAGGTTTCTAAAGAGTTATTTATAGCTAGTTATTTACATTTCGCACGTATAAGTGCGCTATTTACTAATTAATATATTTTCCTGTTTTCTGTCGTTCTGTTTGCTATATTTTGTTATTTATATGGTAATGGTGCCTATAATAAAATATCGATGAAAAAACGTTTGTTATTTTATTGTCAATATATATTATACCTTATTACCACTATTGTCTTTATATCTGAATAGAGAGTATCTTATATCTATCGGGAAATTTCAATTTTCTAAACCATCGACAAATAAAATGATTTTTTATTGATGTTTTAGTGACGGTGGTCAAAGGTTCCATAAAAACTTAATTTTGCTAAAGCACTAAATTATCGGCATACTCCCTAAATGAGTTGTGCCCAGCGCTAACATTCACAGAATATGGATTAAAGGTAGGATGTGGGGACCAGATGCCCTGGAAAGCAAGCGTCATCTTATTACTTACCTTGAACCACACGTGTACCAAATGCACAGCCAAAACAAAACTGTATCTAGGGACGCCATTACGTTGCTATCGTTTGCGTTCATATACTGTAAATATATATTGATAAATGTTTGAACTAAATAACAAGCGATATAAAACTAAGTCATGATATTTTTGTACACTGATTAAACAAGGACAAAAGTAACACTGATAAGAGGACAAACAACAAAGACTGATTACACGAGGACAAAAACAAAGAATAACAAAACAAGGATAAAAGTTAGAAAGGCGAAAATATTTAATTAAGGGAAAAATGGAAATATGGCAGATTTTTAAAGCTCATAAGTAAGCATGCCTATCAAATAAATCAAATATGGTTACAACAGGATGCAAGAACTTAAATTTGGAAAAAAATCTTTCCATGTTAAATTTGTTTGTGAAATACTATTTGAAATTGAATCCCTTAGCCATGTTACATGTCACTATATGTAATAAGACTGGGAACAACACAACTGAACACAAATAAATGAAAAATAAACCGAGCTAACGAAGCAAACGAATTGACAATCGAGTAAAAATACATATCCCTATCCTCCTTATTTGTGTGTAAAACGATATGAGAGTAAGGATCTGCATTATAATCACTATTATTAAAATGATATCCTCTGAGGATCTGGCAACATACCGTTAGGGGTCACGTTCTGGTGACCTTTAGACTTGGCAGATCAATATGCTTCTTCCGGAATCTTAGAAATGAATTTAAGGGGACGAAATAATTTGGAAGTGCTGTCAGATTCATTTTCGTGTATGTAGTAATCGCTCCAAAAGATCACAACAAAGCTAAATGTATCTGTGGGCTTTGACGAAATGTCGTTTTAAGTTTGAAGTTAGTTAGCATCTCAGCTAGGTAGAGAGAATGCATTTGAACTGATGTACAGGCAGTATAAAGGCCATCAGAACGCGGGATGTTGTCAGATCCTCTATCAACCCGAGTGAGAATTAGGATTTGTATTTTTATCAGATTGACAAATTCAAAACAGACCACAAAAAAATGAAAATATTCTAGTTTATCAATACGGTATCTTGCTGACTTTTTGATGCTGTGAAACAGCATTCTTAGGTACGCTCGGCGAGCCTGTGCACATCAGAACAATGAAACCACTCCGCGATGAAAATTAAAAATTGTTTTGTTCATTGCACTTAATACTTGATAGTATGAAAAATAAAACCCCAATATTCAAAACCACAGTCATTGAATTTGTACATACATATACACCATGGATGGAGTGTTTTAAGTGTTCCGTTGGGACTCTATGATATTGGTATTACTCCGAGATAGTAGTCTCCCGAAAATCACGAACAACGCCTTCTTCGCTGTCTTCCTCCGCGGCAGACTTTCGGTGGATTATGGATTGTGTATGCTTTTTTAAATTTTACGTAATTCATGCTACTGATCGATTACTGTAATCAAATGTTTGGAAGGTTACAAAAGAAAGTTCTTATAACGCTTATAAAGTTTTTTGTGTTGGTTGCATTGACGAACTATATCCGATGATACACTGTATTATTGCGCAGTAAAAGTTAATAGTTTTGAGTATGTGTCTGTCACTGGGAGTTGAAAGGGGAAAGGTACAAAATTTATCAACATAAACTTACAAAATATAATGATGATATAGATCTATATATGTACGAGTATTTTAAAGTAAAAAATAAACTTATATTGCCGTGTAATGTACGGTAGCCTTATGAAGACTTGCTTAAGTCCGATGTGTTGTATGAAGTTTTTTTGATGTTAGCGTTCTTATGAATTCAAAAGAAATTTGAGTGTTATGAGTAACCAAATAATGTACCCTTTACTTGGGAAAAGTATATGGCCATGTTTTATCATGAGTCAAAAGTCGGCAAAGCACAACTCACTGTATAATTAATGTTCTGCACGATAATATCACGCGATCGCCAACCAGTTACTGTTAGGCTTACGAAGACTTGCTAAAGTCCGGTACATTACATGAAGTTTTCTTGATGTTAACGGCTAGCGATCTTGTGAATTTAAAAGAAATCCGAGTGATATACGTAATGAAATAATGTACCTTTTATTCGGCAAAAGTATCTGGCCATGATTTATTAGTCAAAAGTCGTCAAAGCAACCCATGTAAGTTTTCTAAAAAGGAAACCAAAACATGTCCGGAAATGGTAATATTTCTAATGTTATATTTTCCCGAAAATATTCTTCAATGTTAAGTGGATATTAAGATACGGATATGTTTTCTTATTATTTTTTGTCTTTGAAGAGACATTGATGAAATTGATAATTTAGTAATTAAAAAAGAATTATAAAAAATGATACTCAGATTCTGAACGGTTTCATTGGTGTCGAAATTGTTATTTCAGAAATAATTTAGATATAAAATTTATTACAGTTATTTCAGGAAAATGAGTAATTCAACTTATTAATCTTGAAAAACTTTAAATATCATAAAATAGATACGGTATACTGTAAATATATTTTGTTAAACTCCGAAATTCAACACTGCACACTTAAAGTATACTAAATTAAATATTTAAATGAAAAACCAATTTCTTTATTATTTGGTTTGGATCCTTCAATCACAGCATCTATGACTAGCGTTGGCACTTTGATTCTGAATACTTATCTTTTAAGATAGTAATAATACATAATAAATAACAAGCGACTTACTGAAATATGTTGTAACAAACCATTGTACATAGATTTCTAAATTGGTCATAGCATGATGATATATCATTATTCGATTTAAAAAAGGCAGAAAACAAAGTGCTTTACCGAATAAATGTTCATCTTAACGTAGAGGATAAGATCTATAACAAGGATAGAGACTTGTTGGAATCCTCAGCAGGGCTATTCAGTGATGCCAAGATAAATGATATTCGCCCACGCACATTGGAAACACCGTATTGTTCTTTCCAATCTTGTATTGTAAAAGATATAAGAAGACAATTCTCATTTAAACTTCTGTTGGAATGTACTGTTTACAAGTTACACAGGTCATACAACAGATAAAACTGGTTTTTTCAATTGAAAAGGACAAAGATATTCAGCTGAAGTTGTGATTTGAATGGTCTGACGATATCTGCCACAAATGAGAAAACGAACTACTTTTTCGATAAGTGTTTCTGTACGGAGTTGACATGATTTTGTTGGATGCTGTTGACGAAAGCTGGTTTTTTTCAAAAGTAATCTGACAGGATATGTATACCCCACAATGTTAAGTTCTACTTAAACCTGCATTGTTCGTTTAATCTTGCGAATTCGACATTCATCAGTGACGGAAAGGAGCAATGTTTATTGAATCCAGCAGGATGCTTGACAAATGATAAATGACCTTGACTCAATCTTCGAACGATTTCACTTATTTTACCAATTTGAAAAAAAAATCGTTTCATGGTTTGAAGTAGCCCGAGATACTGTGGTCCTGATACCAGACTTAGACATTTAAACAGATAGATGTCTGGTGTAGGGCAAGAGTGCACTACTACATGAAAAGATGGAATTCGCCGACACCGTACTCGGGCTAGGTTTGAAGGTACAACGATCTAAAGATTTTATCATCAAATTCATCGCAGAAGCTGCATATTAAGATTCATCCTCTCACACTAATACTCGACCAAGAAGGACATTATAACACAATCCTAAACCTACCTATAAGTTCTCGACGAAACACCAATCAAACTGGTATTGTAACAAACCCTTAAACTATCAGGTTAATTGGCACGATAGGTTGTAGTTTATAAAACACATTAAGATAAATACAGGCCAGCAATCGACTTGTGCATCAAACCATGCTAATATGTGGTCACAGGAGAACTGATAGAATGGAAACTGATAAAGAATTACACAATACTCATTTTGTCATCAGATTTGTTAAAGAGAGAAGTATAAGGGTAACTTGCAGTATGATTAGAAACTTGGTAGAATCCTCTGTTAGGCTGTACAGTGAAGCTAAGATAAAACGAAATTCGCCCACTCACTTTTGGAAAAATTCAGTTGTGTGAAGTTAGCTCAACATAATTATGAGATACGAAAACCAGCATTCAAGCAAGTCATTATAACGCGCTTTCACTGGCCAGCGAGCGGACGTTTTAATGTTGTTAAATGCGACACATGACATTCACATTTTGAATGTTATACAACTCGACATTGGAATTCAATATTCACATAATTTCAGAAACTTTCTACTACTTTTGAATTTTTTATTTCGTGTATCTCGGTATACGACATTTTTGTTTACATATTATTTTCCTCAATGTGGAATGTTGAGATACACGACATTCAAATTCTGAATATTGAATGTAGACATTCGAATTTCAAGATGTAAAAATTAGAAAAACTGTGAATTTTAAATATCGAGCTGCAAAACAATCCGGTTGTTGACTAATGGCAGTTAAAAGTCGTATGTCAAACTACACAATATAAAAAGTCCGAACGATTTTTTTTAATGTAAAATGTTGGATGTCGAACTCCACACCATTAAAACCCGCTTGTTTGCATTATTAGCTCACCTGGCCCGAAGGCGTCCGTCGTCTGTCGTCCGTCCGTCCGTCCGTCTGTCCATCAACATTTCCTATAAATCGCTACTTGTCCTAGAGTTCTGCATGGATTGTAACCAAATTTGGCCACAAACATCCTTGGGGGAGGGGGAACAGAACTTGTATAAATTTTGGCTCTGGCCCCCCGGGGGCAGGAGAGGCGGGGCCCAATAGGGGAAATAGAGGTAAATCCTTTAAATCGCTACTAGTCATAGAGTTCTGAATGGAATGTAACCAAATTTGGCCACAAACATCCTTGGGGGAAGAGGAACAGAACTTGTAAAAATTTTGGCTCTGACCCCCGGGGGTAGGAGGGGCGGGGCCCAATAGGGGAAATAGAGTTAAATCCTTTAAATCGCTACTAGTCATAGAGTTCTGCATGGATTGTAACCAAATTTGGCCACAAACATCCTTGGGGGAAGGGGAACAGAACTTGTATAAATTTTGGCTCTGCCCCCCCCCCCGGGGGCTGGAGGGGTGGGGCCCAATAGGGGAAATAGAGGTAAATCCTTTAAATCGCTACTTGTCATAGAGTTCCGCATGGAATGTAACCAAATTTGGCCAGAAATATCCTTGGGAGAATAAGAACTGAGTTTGTATAAATTTTGGCTCTGATCCCCCGGGGGCAGGAGGGGCGGGGCCCAATAGGGGAAATAGAGGTAAATCCTTTAAATCGCTACTTGTCCTAGAGTTCTGCATGGATTGTAACCAAAATCAGCCACAAACATCCTTGTGGGAAGGGGAACAGAACTTGTATAAATTTTGGCTCTGATCCCCCAAAGGCAGGAGGGGCGGGGCCCAATAGGGGAAATAGAGGTAAATTCTTTAAATCGCTACTAGTCATAGAGTTCTGTATGGATTGTAACCAAATTTGGCCACAAACATCCTTGGGGGAAGGGGAACAGAACTTGTATAATTTTGGCTCTGACCCCCGGGGGCAGGAGGGGCGGGGCCCAATAGGGAAAATAGAGGTAAATCCTTTAAATCGCTACTAGTCATAGAGTTCTGCATGGATTGGAACCAAATTTGGCCACAAACATCCTTGAGGGAAGGGGAACAGAACTTGTATAAATTTTGGCTCTGGCCCCCCGGGGGCTGGAGGGGTGGGGCCCAATTAGTCATGGAGAGTTCCGCATGAATGTAAAAATTTTGCCCCGGGGGCAGGAGGGGCGGGGCCCAATAGGGGAAATAGAGGTAAATCTGGGAGAATTCGAACCCGGGATACCTATGCAGAACTAGGGGTTTATAGATTTACCTCTATTCCCCTATCCGAATATTTTAATAACCAGAACCTAGTAAAGATAAACGCTTACTCTTGAACAGCGTAAATAATCTGGTTGTACTAATGTAAAAACAATTGATCAGAAAAAATGTTTCCCTGGACTCAAAGAGGATCGACACATTGTTAAAATCCCGCCAAATAAGCAATTTCAAAAAAATTTAAAAAATGCTACTGAAAATATAAATTTTTGGTCCTATCCAGGCACTTGTTATATAGAGATAAATTTTGGAAATTTGTAGTCCCCCGGACTTCAAGGGGCTGTAACGGCTCAGGGGACCTTTTTACGTGCCCTGAAATATATACATCGATTTTAAAAAGTGTAAATGAAAATGAATACACGTTCATCTAAACATCATCCTTTGATAGTTTTTTTGAAGAGAAGACTGTTATCACATTTGTGTATACGATGTTACGTTTATTTACAACATGGATAGACTTCTCTGTTGCACTTTGTTACAGGAAAGTACACGTAAAATGATAGTCACCTACGGAACTACATATATAGGTTTCTGTATTGTACATCACGTTTGTGGGATAATTATGTACCTCAGGGTTACTGATGGTGGATTTATCGTCAATCATAACTATTAAATCATTCGGTTGGGTTTAACTGTGTGTAAAACTTAAATACAATAGAAAAAATACTTTACTTTTTCGTTGAATTACACCATGTACTTAAATGCTTAATGAAGGATTAACCTGTTACCTTGCTTAGTTTATGGGATGATAATGGAGCACAAGGTAAATTTACTGACTGCTCTATATTTACAATATTTTCTTTGAACAATTAGTTACACAGTTTTATTAGTGAACTAATACGGAAAAATCTTGGGTCATAAATGAAATTGTATCAGGCTCGGCTTCGCCTCGCCTGATACATACATGTTTATTTTAGACCCTATATTTTTCCGTATTAGATCACTAACAAACTGTGTAACGAATTTATCTCGTCGAAGATCCTTTCGATGAAGTAACTGCAAAATGCATTAAATTATGTATGGAAACCAAAACCACTCAAACTTTAACAATTTTCACCTCATTGAAGACTCGAATGCGTTGTCATGGTCCATTTCAGTTAAATAATCCTAAATAAGTGTTGCCGATTTCGGTTTGCTTTGAAAGTGGTCATCAGCACTATCATTCAAACATTTTGTCTCCATATCATTTAATTGCCGTCGTCGCGAAGCGTTATATTACTTGACCGCCATCTTGTTGCTAATGACGTTAGGGGCAAAGAACGATAACTCTATCGTCCAAACCTAATACGATTTCTACTAACCTAATACGACTATATAGTGGATATCACGTGACGTTATTTTAACCAATAGGAATACGAGATTCTTGTCTGAGGCTGGATAAAATCATTTACCGTGTGTTATTTGCCGTCAAAATTATACTGTCGTGATGTTTATTTGGGCACAACAGCCATTCAGAAAAAGCGCGCCCTTGACTGCAGCTTAATACTGTTTTTTTCTCCATGACATCACGAAAATTAGTTCCTATATTTCAGTTATTTCATTCAGTCATAGTAATAACAGATTTGACCTATATAGATTGACTGTAGCCGCCATAGTAATGTAACAGATTTGACCTATATAGAATGTAGCCGCCATTTTTAAAAATGTGAAGATAGAATGTAGCCGCCATTATTGTTGTCAGTGTAAGATGTGATACAGATTTGACCTATATAGAATGTAGCCGCCATTATTGTTGTCAGTGTAAGATGTGATACAGATTTGACCTAGATTGACTGTAGCCGCCATTATTGTTGTCAGTGTAAGATGTGATACAGATTTGACCTATATTGAATGTAGCCGCCATTGTTGTTGTCAGTGTAAGATGTGATACAGATTTGACCTATATAGAATGTAGCCGCCATTGTTTGTGTCAGTGTAAGATGTGATACAGATTTGACCTATATAGAATGTAGCCGCCATTGTTGTTTGTAGATGTGTAAGATTTGATACAGATTTGACCTATATAGAATGTAGCCGCCATTGTTGTTGTCAGTGTAAGATGTGATACAGATTTGACCTATATAGAATGTAGCCGCCATTGTTGTTGTCAGTGTAAGATGTGATACAGATTTGACCTAGATTGAATGTAGCCGCCATTGTTGTTGTCAGTGTAAGATGTGATACAGATTTGACCTAGATTGACTGTAGCCGCCATTATTGTTGTCAATGTAAGATGTGATACAGATTTGACCTAGATTGACTGTAGCCGCCATTATTGTTGTCAGTGTAAGATGTGATACAGATTTGACCTAGATTGAATGTAGCCGCCATTGTTGTTGTCAGTGTAAGATGTGATACAGATTTGACCTATATAGAATGTAGCCGCCATTGTTGTTGTCAGTGTAAGATGTGATACAGATTTGACCTAGATGAATGTAGCCGCCATTGTTGTTGTCAGTGTAAGATGTGATACAGATTTGACCATTATTGACATGTAGCCGCCATTATTGTTGTTGTCAGTGTAAGATGTGATACAGATTTGACCTATATAGAATGTAGCCGCCATTGTTGTTGTCAGTGTAAGATGTGATACAGATTTGACCTAGATTGAATGTAGCCGCCATTGTTGTTGTCAGTGTAAGATGTGATACAGATTTGACCTAGATTGACTGTAGCCGCCATTATTGTTGTCAATGTAAGATAGATGTGATACAGATTTGACCTAGATTGACTGTAGCCGCCATTATTGTTGTTGTCAGTGTAAGATGTGATACAGATTTGACCTAGATTGACTGTAGCCGCCATTTATTATTGTTGTCAGTGTAAGATGTGATACAGATTTGACCTAGATTGACTGTAGCCGCCATTATTGTTGTCAGTGTAAGATGTGATACAGATTTGACCTAGATTGACTGTAGCCGCCATTATTGTTGTCAATGTAAGATGTGATACAGATTTGACCTAGATTGACTGTAGCCGCCATTATTGTTGTCAGTGTAAGATGTGATACAGATTTGACCTAGATTGACTGTAGCCGCCATTATTGTTGTCAGTGTAAGTGTGATACAGATTTGACCTAATTGATGTAGCATTTTGTTTCATTTGACCTAATGAATGTAGCCGCCATTTTGTTGTCAGTGTAAGATGTGATACAGATTTGACCTATATAGAATGTAGCCGCCATTGTTGTTGTCAGTGTAAGATGTGATACAGATTTGACCTAGATTGACTGTAGCCGCCATTATTGTTGTCAGTGTAAGATGTGATACAGATTTGACCTAGATTGAATGTAGCCGCCATTATTGTTGTCAATGTAAGATGTGATACAGATTTGACCTAGATTGACTGTAGCCGCCATTATTGTTGTCAGTGTAAGATGTGATACAGATTTGACCTAGATTGAATGTAGCCGCCATTATTGTTGTCAGTGTAAGATGTGATACAGATTTGACCTAGATTGACTGTAGCCGCCATTATTGTTGTCAGTGTAAGATGTGATACAGATTTGACCTATATAGAATGTAGCCGCCATTATTGTTGTCAGTGTAAGATGTGATACAGATTTGACCTAGATTGACTGTAGCCGCCATTATTGTTGTCAGTGTAAGATGTGATACAGATTTGACCTAGATTGACTGTAGCCGCCATTATTGTTGTCAATGTAAGATGTGATACAGATTTGACCTAGATTGACTGTAGCCGCCATTATTGTTGTCAGTGTAAGATGTGATACAGATTTGACCTAGATTGACTGTAGCCGCCATTATTGTTGTCAATGTAAGATGTGATACAGATTTGACCTAGATTGAATGTAGCCGCCATTATTGTTGTCAGTGTAAGATGTGATACAGATTTGACCTAGATTGACTGTAGCCGCCATTATTGTTGTCAGTGTAAGATGTGATACAGATTTGACCTAGATTGAATGTAGCCGCCATTATTGTTGTCAATGTAAGATGTGATACAGATTTGACCTAGATTGAATGTAGCCGCCATTATTGTTGTCAATGTAAGATGTGATACAGATTTGACCTAGATTGACTGTAGCCGCCATTATTGTTGTCAGTGTAAGATGTGATACAGATTTGACCTAGATTGACTGTAGCCGCCATTATGTTGTTAAGATGTCAGATTTGTAAGATGTAGCCGCCATTATTGATGTCAGATTGTGATACAGATATGACTTGACTGTAGCCGCCATTGTTGTTGTCAGTGTAAGATGTGATACAGATTTGACCTAGATTGACTGTAGCCGCCATTATTGTTGTCAATGTAAGATGTGATACAGATTTGACCTAGATTGACTGTAGCCGCCATTATTGTTGTCAGTGTAAGATGTGATACAGATTTGACCTAGATAGAATGTAGCCGCCATTGTTGTTGTCAGTGTAAGATGTGATACAGATTTGACCTAGATAGAATGTAGCCGCCATTGTTGTTGTCAGTGTAAGATGTGATACAGATTTGACTATTGACCTTTTGTTTATGAAGATGTGCGTTACCTAGATTGTAGCCGCCATTATTGTTGTCAGTGTAAGATGTGATACAGATTTGACCTAGATTGACTGTAGCCGCCATTATTGTTGTCAATGTAAGATGTGATACAGATTTGACCTGTATAGAATGTAGCCGCCATTGTTGTTGTCAGTGTAAGATGTGATACAGATTTGACCTGTATAGAATGTAGCCGCCATTATTGTTGTCAGTGTAAGATGTGATACAGATTTGACCTAGATTGACTGTAGCCGCCATTATTGTTGTCAGTGTAAGATGTGATACAGATTTGACCTAGATTGACTGTAGCCGCCATTATTGTTGTCAGTGTAAGATGTGATACAGATTTGACCTAGATTGACTGTAGCCGCCATTGTTGTTGTCAGTGTAAGATGTGATACAGATTTGACCTAGATTGACTGTAGCCGCCATTATTGTTGTCAATGTAAGATGTGATACAGATTTGACCTAGATTGACTGTAGCCGCCATTATTGTTGTCAGTGTAAGATGTGATACAGATTTGACCTAGATTGACTGTAGCCGCCATTATTGTTGTCAGTGTAAGATGTGATACAGATTTGACCTATATAGAATGTAGCCGCCATTGTTGTTGTCAGTGTAAGATGTGATACAGATTTGACCTAGATTGACTGTAGCCGCCATTATTGTTGTCAGTGTAAGATGTGATACAGATTTGACCTAGATTGACTGTAGCCGCCATTATTGTTGTCAGTGTAAGATGTGATACAGATTTGACCTATATTGAATGTAGCCGCCATTGTTGTTGTCAGTGTAAGATGTGATACAGATTTGACCTATATAGAATGTAGCCGCCATTGTTGTTGTCAGTGTAAGATGTGATACAGATTTGACCTAGATAGAATGTAGCCGCCATTGTTGTTGTCAGTGTAAGATGTGATACAGATTTGACCTAGATTGACTGTAGCCGCCATTATTGTTACAGATTTGACCTAGATTGACTGTAGCCGCCATTAGTTGTCAGTGTAAGATGTGATACAGATTTGACCTATATAGAATGTAGCCGCCATTGTTGTTGTCAGTGTAAGATGTGATACAGATTTGACCTATATAGAATGTAGCCGCCATTGTTGTTGTCAGTGTAAGATGTGATACAGATTTGACCTAGATTGACTGTAGCCGCCATTATTGTTGTCAGTGTAAGATGTGATACAGATTTGACCTAGATTGACTGTAGCCGCCATTATTGTTGTCAGTGTAAGATGTGATACAGATTTGACCTAGATTGACTGTAGCCGCCATTATTGTTGTCAGTGTAAGATGTGATACAGATTTGACCTATATAGAATGTAGCCGCCATTGTTGTTGTCAGTGTAAGATGTGATACAGATTTGACCTGTATAGAATGTAGCCGCCATTGTTGTTGTCAGTGTAAGATGTGATACAGATTTGACCTAGATTGACTGTAGCCGCCATTATTGTTGTCAGTTCATGTAAGATGTGATACAGATTTGACCTAGATTGACTGTAGCCGCCATTGTATTGTTGTCAGTGTAAGATGTGATACAGATTTGACCTATATAGAATGTAGCCGCCATTATTGTTGTCAATGTAAGATGTGATACAGATTTGACCTAGATTGACTGTAGCCGCCATTATTGTTGTCAGTGTAAGATGTGATACAGATTTGACCTATATAGAATGTAGCCGCCATTATTGTTGTCAATGTAAGATGTGATACAGATTTGACCTAGATTGACTGTAGCCGCCATTATTGTTGTCAGTGTAAGATGTGATACAGATTTGACCTAGATTGACTGTAGCCGCCATTGTTGTTGTCAGTGTAAGATGTGATACAGATTTGACCTAGATAGAATGTAGCCGCCATTATTGTTGTCAGTGTAAGATGTGATACAGATTTGACCTAGATTGACTGTAGCCGCCATTATTGTTGTCAATGTAAGATGTGATACAGATTTGACCTAGATTGAATGTAGCCGCCATTATTGTTGTCAGTGTAAGATGTGATACAGATTTGACCTAGATTGACTGTAGCCGCCATTATTGTTGTTGTCAGTGTAAAATGTGATACAGATTTGACCTAGATTGACTGTAGCCGCCATTATTGTTGTCAATGTAAGATGTGATACAGATTTGACCTAGATTGACTGTAGCCGCCATTATTGTTGTCAATGTAAGATGTGATACAGATTTGACCTAGATTGACTGTAGCCGCCATTATTGTTGTCAATGTAAGATGTGATACAGATTTGACCTAGATTGACTGTAGCCGCCATTATTGTTGTCAATGTAAGATGTGATACAGATTTGACCTAGATTGACTGTAGCCGCCATTATTGTTGTCAGTGTAAGATATGATACAGATTTGACCTAGATTGACTGTAGCCGCCATTATTGTTGTCAATGTAAGATATGATACAGATTTGACCTAGATTGACTGTAGCCGCCATTATTGTTGTCAATGTAAGATGTGATACAGATTTGACCTAGATTGACTGTAGCCGCCATTATTGTTGTTCATTTTGTCCTGTATAGAAGGTAGCTGGTAAGATGTGATGTGATACAGATTTGACCTAGATTGTACTGAGGCCGCCATTGTTTGTTGTCAGTGTAAGATTGTGATACAGATTTTGACCGTATAGATTGTAGCCGCCATTATTGTTGTCAGTGTAAGATGTGATACAGATTTGACCTAGATTGACTGTAGCCGCCATTATTGTTGTCAGTGTAAGATGTGATACAGATTTGACCTAGATTGACTGTAGCCGCCATTATTGTTGTCAAGTAAGATGTGATACAGATTTGACCTAGATTGACTGTAGCCGCCATTATTGTTGTCAAGATTGAACAGATTGACCTAGAGATAGCCGTTATGTTGTCAATGTAAGATAATACAGATTTGACCTAGATTGACTGTAGCCGCCATTATTGTTGTCAGTGTAAGATATGATACAGATTTGACCTAGAATGACTGTAGCGCCATTATTGTTTCATGTAAGATTGATACAGATTTGACCTAGATTGACTGTAGCCGCCATTATTGTTGTCAATGTAAGATGTGATACAGATTTGACCTAGATTGACTGTAGCCGCCATTTTGTTGTCAGTGTAAGATGGGATACAGATTTGACCTAGATTGACTGTAGCCGCCATTATTGTTGTCAATGTAAGATGTGATACAGATTTGACCTAGATTGACTGTAGCCGCCATTATTGTTGTCAGTGTAAGATTGATACAGATTTGACCTAGATGACTGTAGCCGCCATTATTGTTGTCAATGTAAGATGTGATACAGATTTGACCTAGATTGACTGTAGCCGCCATTATTGTTGTCAATGTAAGATATGATACAGATTTGACCTAGATTGAATGTAGCCGCCATTGTTGTTGTCAGTGTAAGATGTGATACAGATTTGACCTAGATTGACTGTAGCCGCCATTATTGTTGTCAATGTAAGATGTGATACAGATTTGACCTAGATTGACTGTAGCCGCCATTATTGTTAGTTATTGTGTAAAGATGTGATACAGATTTGACCTAGATTGACTGTAGTCACCATTATTGTTGTTAATGTAAGCTGTGATACAATTTGACCTAGATCTCAGATAAGATGTGATTAAAGATTTGATCTAGATTGACTGTAGCCGCCATTATTGGTGTTATTGTAAGATGGATACAGATTAATTTGACCTAGATTGACTGTAGCCGCCATTATTGTTGTCAGTGTAAGATTGATACAGATTTGACCTAGATTGACTGTAGCAGCCACAGGGGCCTGGCGTGAAAATTTTTAACCAGCAGTATACATGTATATATATATATATATATTATAATATCAAAGGTATGAACTCGGCGGTCGAGAAAAACTGACCTATTGTCAGTGTAAGATGTGAACCAGATTTGACCTAGATTGACTGTAGCCGCCATTATTGTTGTCACAGTTAGACGTGATATAGATTTGACCTAGATTGACTATAGTCGCCATTATTGTTGTCAATGTAAGATGTGATATAGATTTGACCTAGATTTACTGTAGCCGCCATTATTGTTATCAATTTAAGATGTGATACAGATTTGACCTAGATTGACTGTAGCCGCCATTATGGTTGCAGTGTAAGATTTGATAGAGATATGACCTAGATTGACGGTAGAGACCATTATTGTAGTCAGAGTAAGACTATAGCCACAATTTCAAGCAATGACATATAGAGAAATGTACGGGATCCTGTCTTGTGTTGTCCAATTAAAATGTTATCCGCTGTAACTGGTGATCTCGTATTCATGAAACTTTTTTTCTGCTCAAATTCTCACTTCGTGAGTTATCTTTTATTTGGATGTCTTTCAAATATTTGAAGGGCAGTTAAAAGATTAAATCTTTTTATAGCTGATTTGTACTTTTTGACTTTATGTTGGATAAAATCGGCGCAGTGTTGTTCAAGTTATTTTTTAGTTGTGAGCAGGATAAAAGTTTAATGGACACGGAGTTTTTCTCCTGCAGCTTCCCGAATGATACAATATTGATGTTGGTAATACGGAATAAAAATGAACACTCAAAGACAATCTCAATTATTTAAACAAATATGAATTAATTTAATATCAACAGTGGCAATGATGTCTAAACTTAATTAGCATATGTTGACACCATGTGTAAGAAATAAATTAGAATGCTTGATAAATATTTGCAAACACGTTGTCGGTGAAATTCATGTCGGTCCAATGGCGTACAAGCTAATGTCTATATAGTAGTGGTTCCGCTAGCTCACTTTGTTTCTCCTAATACAACAACATCGTGATTTAAATATGCCATTTAAGTTGTCTCAACTCAATGATCTATAACATAAAAACGCGTGATCGAAAACAAAACAAATCGAATGTTAATAATTGATAGTACAGTAATAGGACGATACTTTGAAGGAGCTACAGAATAAAATGCGTATTTGGTTTGTAAATGCTTTCTCTCACACAGGGACTACTGATATTCGCAAATAGACAACGAGATCAAAAATCACGACGAATTTTGGTAATTAGAGCAAAATTGTTCTTAAAAATCGAATGACAATAATATACAGAATGTAATCACTAAAGCGAGGAAGGAGAAGTGATGGTGATCAACATTAATGGAAAGTTGGAACGATAATGTATTGATGGGCTTGCATTTTCTCATTAACTCACGGTTTGTAATGGAATCATTTGTAATTATAATGAAGTTTAAATACTATTTGTATGTACATTGTAGTATTGTATGAACTGTTACAATTAATAACTACGATGTATTTTCATACAATGTAGACAGTATTTCATCAATATATATGAACAAATATATGTAAATGAATATGTTGTATTAGGAATACTAGCCAACAGAACACAGATTTTGTACTAAATGACATGGTAACCGACATTGTGATCAACATATATATATACCCTATCATATGATACCACATTGTATGTAAAAAGTGTTTTGACAACATTGAATATGGACATTTTTCTCCGCATCTGAAAGAGGCAGCCACTGTTACTTTCACGACAAGATAAATAGGGATTTTAGGTACCACTGACCATGGACTTAGTGTACAGTTCTTGTTGATGGGCACTGTACCATGATGAAATCTTACTTCCATTTGATTGGATACTATATTAAGGGTGTTTATAACATGTATTGCACACATAACCAATAATTACGTCATCAATTTTGAACAAAATTCGAACAATATCATCAATCGGAGCCAGTCTTTCAGAACGAGGCTCGAGATACATCCCATAATTTATAGAACATAACGTCAAAGGGACTTTTCGCTAGTACCGTTTATATCGAGTTTGTTACTTACTTTTATCAACTCAGTAGCTCCCATACACCAGGGGCTCGGAATGTTACAACCGTACTCAGATAAGAGGCAAAAGTAACATATCGGGGGTAAACTCAAACCTCACTGTCAATATCGCATTCGTCTTCTAGTGCCAAATATCACGATAATATAGCTGAATATAACAAATACATTCCAATCAAAAAGGCGATATATATAGTCTTATTATGCATTTATCAAATTTAGCTTTAACTGTTGGGAACTTAAAATACTTTTCCAGAGGGCGTTTTGAAAGAGTAACGAATTATCTGAGACAAAATCAGTTTGCCCAATTAACGAAAGTTGTCCACATCAGCAAATTATAATGATAAAAAAAGTTTTAAAAGTAACAAATACTGTATTTCTCGACTTGGTCAAAATACCGTAAAACACCTGTTTTATTGTCTCCACTCTCCGCCAAAGTGAGTGTAGCAGGGAGGAGATGATCAAGGTTAATACGATAGACATCAGAGTGTCATCGTCCAGTAGCAAAATCACAGATCTCCTTATAACGACATTCAGACTACCTATCATATACCATACACGCCGCACACACTCACTGAATAGATCAACACTCACTACTTGTCTGAGTAACAACACTTTGGTACGGCAATGAATTCCTTTTCCGCCGACTAACAAGAATGTCAAATTGATAGGCTGTATCCGGCTTTAAGCCAGTTATTTCATAGGTTGTAACACCTTTCTTACCAACCCTATGTTTTCTACTAAATTTTTTACATATTATTTTTTCACTACTTTTTACAATTGATGTTTTACAAGAATCTTTACTTCGCCGCCTCTTCTTTTTGGGGCTTACTGGTATTTCTTTCTTGTAAATACAGTACGTTTGACGCTGGCCTTCCTCTACCCAGGCGATCGTCACATTGTTACAAGTGGTTTGTTCTTCGAACACATGTACCCGTGTGTCATTAGGTAGGTCTGGGTACTGTTGAAACACTTGACTACTATTGCTTATAAACACTCGTACATTACGCCTTCCTTTCCGTGAATTAGTTATTTTCACAAGATAATCATCCGGCTCTAGGTCCCGTAAAGTCATTTTCTTTATATTCCTTACTCGAGTGTTCACTATTGTTTTTCCCCTCCGCATCACTTGGAATTTGACCTTTCCTCTACAAGCATGTATGGCAAGAAACACTTTGCTTGTAAAAGATGTCAATTTAAACTTGAGAACTTCCTTTTGTTTGGGTCGACTTAACGTTACTTTATTAAGCTTGTTATATTTGAGACTTTTCACTTTTTTCCCTTTCATTGTCTTCAACTCCAATCCAGTATATGCACTAGTGCGATTAGTATTGTTATTGATGACATAAACATCAATAAAGTACTTAGTATTGGGCTTTGCCCGTGTATAAATATAATTCGTACGACTTCCTATACATTTATATACTATCTGACCCCGTTTCGCGGCCTTCACAGGTCTCGCTCTCCTTTCCATCTCACGGAATCTCTTTTTCTCCTTTGCGAATCCGAATCCCGCGCCTACAGGCGGTTTCATATAACTGTCTCCATATAAATGAGCGTTGAGGGAGCAGTGAGTAGGGTAGGACCTACCCCTACTAATGGCCACACAGTATGTGATGATATTGTCGTAGGGAGTCTCCTCCGGACTCGCCTTCCACGACACCGATATCCGTCTACGCTGCACCTCCGCCCCCTCTACTTTGTAGTCCCTGGGAAGTGCCGGGTAGGCAGCAGAATTGGATTGTTTCGTTGCAAAGAAATGGACCCTTGTGTCACTGGTTAGGGCTCTGAGGGATAGCTTGAAGATTAACTTTCCATGCAGCGTGAACGTATGCTTCCCTGCTCCAGTGTAATTGTAGTAAGGACGCCCGCCTTGTTCTAAAATAAAAAAACAACCCAGATATAATAATCATATTTCCAGGTCTTGAAATGCCCATACATATAAAGTTTATTCTTTCTTTGTTATCTAAAAATGAATTATTTTTACATTAATATTATGTCATCAAATTCAATTTAAAGCTATTAGAATATGCCAGTATGAAAAATAATCGTTTGACGAATAAAATATATGAAATTATACAGAAATACTTATATCATTTCGTAGCACAAAATCAATTTGGAACAGGTCAGCGTGACTGCTGTACTTGCTACTGTATTTGAACACGAGGTGAACATTGATGATTACCGCAATCGTAGTTAGTGCTGATAGTTCGTGTGTACTAGTGCTAAAATCATATTGACGATATAATATATTCAAGCTTTACAGTAGTTAAGAACTAAGTGTTCCGGAAAACTAAAAATTCATCCGAATCATTTCATGTTTTATTACGGTTAATAAAAAGAATTTTGAAAGGACTACAACATTTGTAATTTTAAAATAATTTCATTTTTCAAAATCGGTATTAGATTTAACCTCTAGTAACAATATTAATCTCACCAGCGAAATTCGTGTAGATTTTGATATTTATAAACGAAAATTTTGCGAGTAAAACAGGAGTGAATGATCTGTTTTTTCAGAATTACTTACTGAACATAACTATGCATTGCATTTAGTTTGTTGTGAAGGACTCAGGCGGGTTAGCACAAAACAAAAGTTCCTGAACGTGTTAGATACCCAGACGTTATCGTAAGTCGAGTTATCGGACGCTACATGAAACTGCCTGGATTACACACAACTCTAACAAGCCTTCGACTGCCTTCTCGATTACATCGCTTCTGTTGGCAAGGCTAAATTCATCGTTTCAATAGTGAAATTAACCCCCGATTTAAGTGCGTTGATAATCCTTTTAAACTGAGCTATATTTTTTAAATTCCCTTTATACACCAAAGACATTGATTACAATCTCCGCATGCGGGAAACCTCCACATCTTCACCTTAGTATTAAGAGCCTTTGTTATTCTGTCTGGGGAGCTTATATCGTAGGTTTGCTGGTAAAGCCTGGCTGATGTTACAGACAGGTTAATCTCTGTATAGTTCCTATAAGTAGGGGACAATCTAATATAACGGACCAAAAAATGCTTGGCAACATTCACGATTATCTGCTTATAGAAGAGCACGATTAACATTCAAATATTGTGCCGTGAAATAAGTGCATGTGTGTTGATCTGATAGAAAGCGCACTACCATCAGGTCAGAGCAGTGGTTTGGTGCTGGAGCCTGCTCCCTTTACGGCCTACAATAACGAGGACTTCCGCGCTGTGGCAGGAGATCGTCCCAGATCACCAAAACACAAGGCATGCTTTTAATCTTCGACATTGTTGAGATGTGAAACAAATGATTTTAACCACAACGTGCATCTCCGGGATTCATGTTTATAATAACTTAGAAATGTGTATTCGCTGACAAAAAACACATGCGAGAAATTAAAACAAGTGCACTAGTCGAACGCGTTACTCTAGTACACGGGCCTCTGCCGTAAACTGAAATTCCCTTACAGACTGTGTAGTTTTTCTCACTGAACTCTCCTTTAGGAGCGGATAAACTTAAAAGCGCAATGCTTTCGTATTATTAAAACCATTTGATAAATTAATTTATCATCGCTTGGATCATAAATGGGACTTTTTCACAAGTAAAATGTCCTTTTGGAATAGTTTTGTTCTTTTTGTAAGCAATTAGTTTCCAAAAACATCAAAGACCTTTATAACGGAGCATACATGTGATGTAAAAGTGAAATACCATGGGGCGAACACTGGGAATAAAAACCGTACCGTCTGACACGTATCTCTACCTCGAACACTGACAACAGGAATCCGCCATATGCCTTTCACAGAAATGATTACCGAGAAACTAACTAATGTTAATAAATGGTCTGTTTAGTTAGAAGCTATTCGCCACGTGTATCATATGTCCCTACCTCGTTAGAGAGAAGGATAGACGACAAGTGTTCCTATCTACTCTCAGATACACTCACTCCGCTATACAAACAAACATCTGCGATTAATATTTAGGATTGTTTTTGCCGAAGTTTTTCTTCTTTAAATATGTGCAAACGTAACTTGCAGCTTTCTTTGCAGATATGCAGGTGGATGGGGACCATGAGAATTTTTATGACCAACACACCAGAAAATTTAGAAATTCTATTGCTCGGATTATAAGATACAGTTAATTGGTTGTCATGGTTTTGTTTTGATCTGATAATTGGGCTAGTTTGCCATATATTTGTAAGATTTATATCGTCAAATACACTTAAGCCCCTGAAACACATTGGCTTGTCGCACTGGTATTTCTGATATGTCTCAAATGTTTTTCATACAAACATAATGTTTGCCGCCTTTCGTTATTTAGATATTTATTCAAAACAATATGTTGTCTCCTATATAGGGGCGGTATGTATTATAGTTAAAATACTAGCGACACAATGATATCACCGAGCTAATACTAAAACTGCAGTCTAGTCTTACTGTATGAGGATAAAAGTAAAACCTAACCTAACGTTCCGGAAGCAGCAGCCATCTCTGTATTATCGTCGATATTACTTGTACAAGTCTAGGTCAGATCCAGTTCACTTAAAAATGTTAAACGAGGATCGCAACAATGGACATACATGGTGATAGCGTGGTGACAATTACAACAATGGACATACATGGTGATAGCGTGGCGACAATTACAACAATGGACATACATGGTGATAGCGTGGTGACAATTACAACAATGGACATACATGGTGATAGCGTGGCGACAATTACAACAATGGACGTACGTGGTGATAGCGTGGTGACAATTACAACAATGGACATACATGGTGATAGCGTGGTGACAATTACAACAATGGACATACATGGTGATAGCGTGGCGACAATTACAACAATGGACATACATGGTGATAGCGTGGTGACAATTACAACAATGGACTTACATGGTGATAGCGTGGCGACAATTACAACAATGGACATACATGGTGATAGCGTGGCGACAATTACAACAATGGACATACGTGGTGATAGCGTGGTGACAATTACAACAATGGACATACATGGTGATAGCGTGGTGACAATTACAACAATGGACATACATGGTGATAGCGTGGCGACAATTACAACAATGGACTTACATGGTGATAGCGTGGCGACAATTACAACAATGGACTTACATGGTGATAGCGTGGCGACAATTACAACAATGGACATACATGGTGATAGCGTGGCGACAATTACAACAATGGACATACATGGTGATAGCGTGGCGACAATTAAAACAATGGCGATACTTACCACTTTTGTTGTAAGTTGAATATGTGACGTTCCATTCTAATGCTGAAGCACACGGTATCACACTAATACTCACAGGAGTTTCATCGTCCGGCAGGAAAAACACACTGTAACGGAAAAAATGATGTCATTATAAGAGCAATAAAACGATGGAGAGGTCGGTAAAATAACATTAAGTATTTAAAAAAAAAAAAACTCACAAGTTTTCATGACCCCCAGCACTGTAGCATTGGGCTTTCATGCAACATACCTTCACGAAAATACAAATATATTCAGCAAGTATATCATATAAAACTCATTAGAATTCCCAAAATATGACATACACCAGTGTAAATCGAGGGAAATCATCCAACAGTGTTTATTATTATGTAGTTGTGCCTGGGTTCGACAAGGACGCGGTCAACCCAGTTTCATAGCCATGGAGAAATGGAGAAGACCGATTAAAGTCGAACATAAACCCAACAGATCGTTTTGTTTCAAGTGCCTTTGGGGGAATACAGATAAGATTGTTTGTAAGATCCTGGGTCTTCAACACATAACCTGTCTCCGAAGTCAAGTAGCCGTCAGTGCTCTTTAGAATAAATATCCACCGGAGCGATATGAAAGGTTTGGAGCGTTTCGTTCGTCTGTTAACTACTACATGGTTTGTACAATTTGGAGAGCATTTATCCTATTCCAGACAAAACACCTTCTCCAGGCAGACTCGTAAAATTGCGCTTCAAACGAATGTGTCGAATCTGACCCTTCTTGTCATTGGCGGTAGGCCATACCAGGAGTAGAAGTCTGGACATCTGCTAATGCCGACATTGAAGAGTGCTAAAATCGGTAAGATAGACTTGTCCATTGAGGGGTGTTTACGTCCTTATCTAGGCACTATCGAGTAATCTATCAACATGTTGTCACCAACGTTTGACATACATGCTAATATACATATGTTAAGTTAATGAATTCATAAATAGCATATATCACTCTCTTGATTTATACTCCTATATAAAATACGACCTAAGCCGTGGTGTCAAGTATTAATTAATAAGAATCTCATCATATGTATGAATACGTTGTTATAAATCACTATGGAAAACTGTGCATTTGATATTGAAAAAGAACACAAAGTGAGCTTGCACTATATATTGATATTTTTCAAATAAGGTTGCAACTACATTATATTTGCTCCTTAAATTATAACATTATTTGGTTTTATAGTACACGTTACTATGAATTATCAAGTTCAATTTTAGTACTGAAGCTAACATTGGGCCATCCATATCTCATTTATTAACAATTTATTAGTGAGGTTTCGCCAGTGCGTTTCACATCGAAAGAATCACTTCACACATTATCCCAGAACTTTATGTCTGGGTGGGCATTCGGCACACGAATCCGAGCCATAAGGTCATGTCTGGGAGCTATGCATGCTGCCGATTAGCGATGCAAAGGTGCAGTAGATCAGTGTAGAGCCGAGAGACATACCAGGTGTATAGGGTCACAGGACAACATACCTGCTACCGGAAATGAAGTAAACCACATGTCTGTAATTCGTCATGCGCCGTTACTTAGCCGGCTGTAGTACCCGTATGTGGGGGCAGCTCGGGATGCACACTACGGCTCATTACACCCGCCACACGGACAGTGTGCAGCATTCCAAACCTAATGTGCTACTTGGTGGTATGTAAAAATCAGCCACTTGCCTTATAATCTAATATAATCACCGAGATATAGACATGTTCTGCGGATTGTGGGTACCACCGAAAATGGTATAAAAAAGCTTTGCAATCTAATAGTTTTGAAATCCTCAATCATTTAGGGAAACAATTATAGTCACACTAGTTATAATTTCAACCATCATTCCCAGCATTACATTCGAGTATTGGACGAATTTTATTACTTTACAGAAACCAATACAGTTGCAAACACCTAATGTAAATGTTAATACATGTCGTTCAGAAGACCTATCTTTTACAAATAAGGACTTGTCTGTGTTTTAAGTGTCATTTTAATTATATATTGAAATACACCAAATAATTTTGTTTAAACGCATTCAATTGATGTAACTCTAGTTCGAATGATTTGCTTAAAAGTGTTTGATATGGGTGTGTTGTATTACGAATATCCTATGTTTTTGGTCAATATCCTAAATAAAGGTTCTCGGATGTTCATCAAGGAATACTTAGATAGTTTCAACACAAACTTCGAAATATTTCGTTTTTACATTGTATAAGCAATAACTTAGTGAGCTTTTAAAGATAAATTTGTTTTGTTTATTCAGAGTTCATTTTGTGATACAGCTCATGAATCTTTTCAAGTTCATCTTTTATTTGTATTAACTATATCAATTAATTATTTAGGTTATCTATTAACAATATAAATGAACACGTACGCAATTATATGATGTTCCTTCATTCTTCACGTAAAAAAGCAATTCGAGAAATTCTTTAACCACTTTCGATAAAATCGACATTAAAAGTTGGCCACCTGTAATTTTAATTAAGGCGAAACAATAAACATGGGCCAGGTGCTAGCGGGAACTTAGTTTGGCTGGCTTATACTTTTTGTTTAGATAAAACAGCGCTTACATCCACATTGTAATGAGCACGAATCATATCTAATGTCGGTTGGAGAGTATTAGAGTGTTTTTTCCAGTAGTCACATGATACGGTGGTAACTGGACACGTCACCACAAGACGACGTGTACTCTTGTGGTGGGGAGGTCCCCCGTGACCGGACAGGACTGAAGCGCCACCTACCGTGACCTGGTGGCTGAAAAACACGCAGTATAGCATGTGTAACCGTTCACACTGACTGACCCTAAGTATATAAATGGCTGCCGGTCAGGAGGGAAGCGTTCGTGAGGAAAGCACATACATTGCATACTCGAATGAAAAACAACAATATATACTTTGGTACTCAGACATACGTACATCCAATTTTAATCAGATCGCCCCTAAGTATAGTATCTGATGCGATGTCTCGTCTACAGAACCATCGTTCACGCCATCGACTGTCTACTGATAAACAAAATCTACCCTGCTCACGTTTTCCTGCCCGCGGGTAGGTGTCAGAGCGCACAGACCAGGTTATATACATATACACATTGACATAATGCCAGAATCTAATGGCACTAAAACATTAGTTTAACCATCTGTATTCATCATAGCAACAGTAATATACAGCCAAACCTGACTTTACCGACAGATCTGACAGAGTTTTAGTAAACTACCGAGAGATCTGACAGAGTTTTAGTAAACCACCGAGAGATCTGAAAGAGTTTTGGTAAACCTGATGGAAATTCTGAGACAAAAATGATAGGATAGGTTACTCTGACTAGGCTGACACTGTAGGGACAGACTCAACGAGACGAATTTGACATTTTGTCGACGAAATAAAAAAAGTCCGCTAGACACATTAACATTTATAATAGCCCGAAATGTCAAGTTTACTATTTTTTATCAATTAAAATGAACAAATCTAACAAATACCATTGAAATAGTTGACATGCAGTTCCGAAATGCTGTGATTCTAAATTTATAAAAGACCGCCAAAATGTTATGAGACGATACAAGAGATGATAATCCATGACCTTGTACACCCAATGCCATCCAATGATTGCTTATATCTGATGCCTTTTTAACAGATTAAAATTCTGATACATATTGAAGGTCACATGCCATAACTCTCATTAAATTCTGTACATTTCTACTGCCATAGGATAAATCCTGCAGAGCTATAAAATAAATTGGATATGCTAGGTTTTTTCATCTGGGTAGGACACAAATGTTGATATTGGTAATGAAAGAGACTGAACGTATGGCCATGTAGTCTCAAACCAACAAGTATAAGATACACACATTCCTTAGGAATTCCAATGTCGCGTAACGTCAGCTTCATCAAAAGTGATGCATTCCTGGGGATATTTGATGAATTCCATTTTGCAATGTTACTTGTCGGTGAATAAAAAATACAAAAAGCCCAAGGACAAGAAATGAGAGTGGATAGGTCTGATAATGACATCGAAGGCTATAGCAACTATTTAAAGGACAGGACAAGAAATGAGAGTGGATAGGTCTGATAATGACATCGAAGGCTATAGCAACTATTTAAAGGACAGTGTAAGAAATGATCGAAGGCTATAGCAACTATTTAAAGGACAGGACAAGAAATGAAGTGGATAGGTCTGATAATGACATCGAAGGCTATAGCAACTATTTAAAGGACAGGACAAGAAATGAGAGTGGATAGGTCTGATAATGACATCGAAGGCTATAGCAACTATTTAAAGGACAGGACAAGAAATGAGAGTGGATAGGTCTGATAATGATGAGACATGAAGGCTATAGCAACTATTTAAAGGACAGGACAAGAAATGAGAGTGGATAGGTCTTGATATATGACATCGAAGGCTATAGCAACTATTTAAAGGACAGGACAAGAAATGAGAGTGGATAGGTCTGATAATGATGAGACATCGAAGGCTATAGAACTATTTAAAGGACAGGACAAGAAATGAGAGTGGATAGGTCTGATAATTGAAATCGAGGCTATAGAACTATTAAGACAGGACAAGAATGAGAGTGGATAGGTCTGATAATGAACATCGAAGGCTAGAACAACTAGGAACTGTGTATAATTACAGATGATAATAAAATAATTACTGTCGACAATAAACTGTCAACATCAGCAGCAATTAAACATCAATACATCTGGCGGGACGGCAGCACTGGGAGACTGGCTGGAGCACCGTACGACTGGCGGAGAGGGAAAGGGTTAGAGGGAATGGTGAAACGTTATTGCAGTTTTCAGGAGAAAAAGATAAAAGAAATAAGAATAATAACTTAGAAACTTCAGCAAAACAATCAATAAAAGTGATGAAAGATGTATGAGGCAAAATACTAAAAGGAAAACATTCCAACAACAAACTTATAAACCTAAATGATGATGATTCAATAAAGTGACAAGACAAATGAAATAAACCAAATAGTATTTAATCACTATTAAAACGACTAAATGAAAGATTAAAAAAAACGATATACTGCATTATCACCAAAAATAGTAGTTAGATGAAGATAACAAAGCACGAATTCATCAATATATCGGCCAGAAAATATATAAAATTATAATAAGCAAAGTTTCCTTTTCAAATTTACAGTAAATTACTTACAACTGGTTTCAGGGTAATTGTTCATACAATTTTGTAGTTTACTTCCATAAAGCAACACCTTCTTGATAAAACTTCTTCTACATATTTTTTTTTATATATCTTTTGTTTGTTTGGACAATATGCTATAAATAAAGCATATTCGTTAAGACATCCAATGACTTAAACCTTGCAGTGCGAAACGGAAATGAAGCAAATTACCAAGGCCTCAGAAAAGCATAAATATGTAGGACAAAACATCCATAAGATTTAGTCTTATCAAGTTAGGTTAATGTGACGAATGTATTGGATAACAGAAAGTCCTTGTTATCTCCTACATATTACATTTAAAGCGTGTCAAGGCTCCACTGAGGTTTAATCGTCACTTTTCTTAACCACTGATTCAGATTTTAATTTCACTTGCAAATTGTATGTGTTTCATGATAAGGTTGATAAAACAGAAAGTAGATGTAGGCCTTCCTGTATGGTGAACTTCCAGATCACTGTGTGATAAAACAGAAAGTAGATGTAGGTCTTCCTGTATGGTGAACTTCCAGATCACTATAATTCGTCTAAACATTAAATTTACAACGCTCAAGTATCAAATGCAAAATCCGCTGCACAATCAACAAACCCTGCACATTGAAAATTTAGCGATAAAGAAAATGGGACAATATAATTTAAAGGTTACGTAAATGACTCGTGCAAAGATACTACTGTATAGAACAACTACTAAGGGGCTGGTAGCGGTCTCACTTCCGGCGGGGGAGGATGCATTACAAAATAGACTGGAAGTTTTAGCACGTTCGTCGGTTTGAATAATGACTTCTATAATTGGATAAAGTTAGCTCTTTATTCACTGTATCGTACAGTGGACACAGTCAATTTGAAAAGTGACGTTACTTATTAACGATGACGTCATGATGAAAGGATATATTGGTACAATGGATATTGTCTAGCATTACCTACAACCCGACACCGGTCACGGTGCATATCAGAAAGGGAGTGTATTTCTGTAAATTAGATAATAAAGTATTTATCGAGCTCCAAGTGTAACAGAGATGGTTTGGAATGTAAACACAAAGCAAGCAATTAATAGAACGTAGCAACCTGCATGATATGGATGAATTTCGAAACATTTCTTAAGTTGTGAAAACAATTATTTAAAAATATTGACGGTATAAGAAAAACCTAGATTCCATGATAATACTACAGAATGACCGATGTAAATTCTGAGAATAGCAAGCTCCTTATAATGTAGGAAATATCTCTTACATATTTCAAATATCTGCTGACTTTAAATACATACATTCACATACACCATTATCTGTTATTCATACATATATATTGGAATACTAATTGCCCTATCGGAACCAGAATCGACATAAACTTTAGGTGACACACAATTTGTACCCCCATGTGAGAAAATAGAGCAATTTTCACGGTGACTTATACATATAGGTAATACCTGACTTTGTGTACGAGCAGTCCCCTTGGCCAGTAATTAATGTTTAATTTTAATCACACTCGTTTATCTCCCACAGATAAATGATATATTATACAATATCTGTGTATCAGTAGATAAACTGTGATTTGTGGTTCTCGGGGTAGAGGAGTGAACCGAAAAATAGCACGTGTGCAATGGCTTGTTTCCGCGTATCGTGTATATACGTGTATTACTCAGCTCATTTTGGAAATGAAATGTGCACAATCATTGGACTAGCGGGTATTGACAGAGCCGTAATCAAGAAACAACAGTCACGCGTGGTCGACAAGACTTTTGTACCCTTGGGCTCATCAGTGGCACCCACCTAGTGTGGCGTTAACTCATTCAATAATCAGCTGTGTGGAAATGGTCAGGGATTAGCGTTAATCCAAACAGGTCAAAGTTACGTGATATATTGTCAGCTTGGTCAGAACTGACCACTGGTAGTGGCGGTCAAGGTTTTATTGAGTTTTATTGAATATTGAGAACATATTTCGACAAGGTGTTGGGGGCATCTGATAAGTCAGGTGGCGGCGATAGTCTAAAAGTTGTAAATATCACCACAAGAAATCCCAAATTAATTTGTTCAACTTACCAAATTCACTTGAACTATATTTTTATATTTTGTAGTGATGTTGCTATTTTATTGAAAAAGTGTGATAAACTTTAATAACTTAACCAGAGACTCAAAACATTAATCAAGGTTAGAAGCATTTACAGAATAAAAAAAAACAGATTCTATGTTATAACTAGTATACGCAATGTACAATAATCGCCAAGTAGCGAAAAAGAGAGATAGTATTAAATTAGAAGATAATTTGAAATTTCATGTGTAGATACATGTGAGAAAAATTCAAAGGAAAAAACATTATCGGTGTAATATATAACGTTATGTGGTAATTATTTTACAAAAACATAACAAGACAGTATACAAATGTATAAAAAATTCAATATCCGTTAAACAAAATATTCAATATAATTGAAAAGCAATATAGTATATATGTTTTGAAATATCATTGTAATGTTTCAAGAGAAATATAATGTAACCACTTCTGATAAATTTTCATGATATTATGATGCGTTGTAGTTTAAATGAATTATATATAATAGCTGTACATTAACGATAAACGAACGAACTAAACATTTGTATTACTGCCTGCCTGACAATACCATCAACGGTGACACACCGAATTGGTTTGTTGGTCAGAATTATGTAATTCATCTTACAGTATGATGTTTAAATGTAGCCCTAGCACACGTCACCTGTACACACCGATAGCCCATTTGTTTTACACTAAATAGTGTTGTTATCGAACATTTCTGGGGATATCAACATGTCACAAAACTGTTTTTTGACGTGATCGAGACGAACCTGTACTCTACTTGATCGCTGTGTGTTATGAGTTGTGGATGTGAATAGGTACGTGGTTATCAATCTAGACGTCACTTTTCTGTTTTATTTCCAATCTGGTCGTCTTTCAATAGCTTTAAACAATCACACGGCTAGTCTATATACATCGTACAATACACTGGCGCATGTTACATGAGCCCCTATAGTGCAGCCTTAAAATAATCGACTTGCATAGTTTACAGGAGACATTTCCGTGCCCTTTCCAACAATAACTATATAGACTATAGCTGCAGATGGATTTTCAGGTCTAGGAGAACATGCATAAAATATTTAATTGACGATATGAAAAAAAAACTGTTTGTTACTAAGCAATGAAATTAAGTGAGGCCTAAAAGAAAACAATGTTAGAGACATCATAGTAACATGAAGACGTATACATAACTCCCAAGTGAACCTAAAGGTAGGTAGACAACAATGATGATGCATCGGTTTTTAATTCATATCATACAAATGATTGAAATGAAATCAAGGCAGTGTGATGTGTCGTCATGAGCTCGGGTTTCCGTGCGAGAGAGTAAGGTAACAATAGTCTAAACCATCCTCTCCCCGCGGGGTTTCTGTGTAAATGTAGGCTAAACTGATCAAATTCCACGGGGTTAGGGTCTCGGGACGCTCTCATCAAACCACATATCGAGTTTCGAATAATATGTATATGAAGCGATGTAGTACATAGGAGAATTTATTAACGCATCATAGGAGAAGCTGAACTCGACCAAGCGCTACCAACGTCCAAATGAAGTGGTGTACCCGACCAGGACTTCCACACAGTTTAACAGATAGGATAATATCAGATCTGAACTTGTACTGAAAAATTAAAAAACATCGCCACCGAATCATATTCACCCTTGTTTTATAATAACAAAAAATGAGCAATCAGAGATTCAATGTACCCATGCACACTCTGTACACCACATTAATGATCATCCTCACAAAGACATATGTCAAAGAATCATTTTATAGATACAGAACTCATTTTGATGCAATAAATAAAAAAAGATATCGATTTCTGTAAAGGACATATATTTAATAAATTAGTGAAAGCTTTTAAACGTAGTGCCATAAATAAATGCAATAAATGCAAACCAAAATGATTTTAAATTTCAATTTTAATTTCATTATTTTGTTAAAGATATTTTTCAACATTCAGTGAGAAAATTGTCGCCTTCACTTTCTCTTTCATACTTCAGATTTTACAATGTAAATCCTATGTATATCGATACTTACAGCATCAGTGGTATATTGTAGGACGAAGAAACAGATGTATAATGAATTGAAATGTTAAGTACAATAAGTGACAATGATAAATCCATGAACAAATCCCAAGTAAACACCGAGGAAGCATTGCTACATTGTCTGCTTGTGAAGTCATATGCCACCTCCGTAACCAATATACAGATGGTAAATATAGTATGGATGTCAGACAAATATCGACCAAATTCTCTAGCTTATCGGAAATCTTGTCGTCAGTGTATGTAATTACAATTTCCAAATTATAACCAATTGTGTAGATTTTAGAAAAGGTATGAAGCAAGAGGCAATATCAAATCGGCATTGGTATATAATGGAAATATTACTTTCTCATTTTTTGAAAACGCCAATCATGTATAAGTGGACACACTCATAAAAGAATGCCTAGAATTGAAAGATAAAGACTGGAGTACGAATCAGACTTGGCGTAATGGTATCGTGGATGGTATTGTCGTGTGCGATGTCTTGACTGAAAGACCAACTTATCTATAGCTCTACATAAGTCATGTTCCAGATAAAAATAGGTGATGGAGCTTAAAACAGGTGATTTAGAGTAAAGTAAATTCAAACGCCACACATACGCACATTCACAACTCACACACTATACAGAATTCGTTCAGCACTTGCAAACGTACTTCAATTCTTAAAATATCGCGCAGTGCATATGCTGCCATCAGAAATAAACATTGAAAATGTTAGATGTCTGCATGAAAGGGGTGCCTTGGAAAAATCTCAAACACGACTTGTCCTAAATAAAACTACATTCACAAAGAGAAGACAACATGGGAGTAGTAATACGAGAAACAGATCACAGATACTGTCATATGATGTTTGACCCCCCTACTCGGATGGACCAAAGGTCAACAGCCTGGCCCCCAACATACATATCATCCACCCGCCACTGTTCTACTCATACAGTAATAAACATACGTACCTTTCTATCTCGTTTTTAAATAAATAGGCGGTGACTTCGTGGTCCTCTGGTATCACCTTGGTATCATAAAAAACGTCGGGTATGGGCCACTCAGAGGCTACGCCCCTTCGCACGTGCAGTAGGATCACAATGAGCAGAATGAGTTCGGTGAGTAGTCCGGTACAGCAGCCATTTGAGGGGTCGAACGGTCGTACCATGGTGAACCTGAAACATGGGGACTGTGGTAAGGTATGCGTGCCTGTCAGCGTTCTACAAGATGTATCACCTTATCATTTAAGAGATAGAACCTTATTAAAAGTCCCCGGGATGTAAAGTCGACGGATTATCACTAATTGGGTTTATAGGCCTTCCAGGTTGGTGTAGGGTGACTCGGGATACCAACTTTAAATATCCTCTTTACTTTATCATATTGGCCAGTGTGAGTGTAAGTAATTGCATATAGTTAAATAAGATACACGAGAGACGATTTTTCGTGCAGCAAAAGTTTACATATCTGTGCCAGCAAGGCTTTCAGTGTTTATTTCTTACCAGTGCCGGTGTACGGGGGAAACAGTTGTGTATATAATCCACACCAAGCCCCGTACCTTTCTGTCTCGTACCAGCCTCCTCACCAACTTCCAATTTTAACATTGAAAATTGGAACTCAATCATCGGCACCACAAATTTAGAATATATTTATAAACATTGAAATCACGATTGGTTGAAATGCATTGGTTGGTTTTAGTGAACTTGTCTAGAATGTAAGGGAGGTTGCGTATATAGTGATCGGTAAGAATTGATCTTTGAGTAGAGGACCAGCCGGTCTGTATCTCGAATTGCTACACTATATATTAACGTGTTCATGCACGTGTGTGGTCACCATACGCGTGTATTGATGGCCCGACAGTAGGCCTCATATTCTGGCTCTCGGCATCTTTCCATATTTCAACAAGGAAATGCACCTGGATGTTGTAGAATGAAGAATCGATTCCCCCGTGGTAAAGCGGAAACATACATAATCACCATTACAATTATTATAATTCACATTTGATTCAGTGCTTGATCTCTCTTATTGGAAGTAATGATTAGTAGAAATCCAAGAACGCCACTTCTAGAATTGTCGACGATGCAAATGTTTAAAGTATTGTATAAAGAAATGCCTTTCTACTAAAAATAGCGCAGCTTATTAAAATTTTCCATTTCGTTTATACGATTCTTTACGAATTGTTATGGCTCAAAGTCAAAGAATATGGAAATAAAACTAATACGGTAAGCCATTAACCTGGGTGTACATACGTAACTGTGATGGCGGAAGGGGGAGGGAGTTATCGCTGGTCCTGACTGTTCCACTGACGAAAGACGTACTACCTAATGGGGCGAGGATTCCCTCCCTCTTATCACACATCTAAAAACAAGACAGGTGATAGCACCGGTAGACGATAAGTAGAAATTGTTCTTAAGCTTTCATTAAGATGGCAAGGAAATACAGAAATAAAAAAGCTGATAAAAAGCTATAGACATCTGAGGCTAGACTTGTAGACAGGTTTCGTCTGTATGGAATCGTGCCACAAGTCCCTAATGTCGACCTTGTTCTAGGATTATACGGCCCTGGTGTTGGGCTAATACACTATTATTTTCCCCCGTAAGACTCCTAAACGACCTAGCTATGATATGAGTTTGGTTTTCATTATAGGCCATCCACAAAGACTGTGCTAATGGGTACAGCTTGTAGCTCAGTCAACACTTCCGCCAAACTGACTTCACTTTCATAGCGATGTTAAGGAACTTTCCTAAAATATTTATTTTCCTGTATCATTTGAAAAAAATATGAATACAAAAACGAAAAAACGAGTTATGAGTTTTATAAGGGTTACTCTTTATAATAATGTTACGTAGATAACGTCTGATGTAAGTATTCCAGCGTTCATCGTCTTTAAATTACAACAATTTCGCCCTTATGTCAGACAGTCTACAGGTAAAGAGATGAGGGCGTGTCATCACTTTAGTGAAATCAAGCTGTTCTACATACCTATGATAAAATGGCAGTGCGTGTTACCTCTGCCTGTATACCTAACCCCATCAACTAGAATGCTCTTCTTAACGCTAATTTCTATGACTTTTTCAATTGCTCTGTCTAATGCATCATCAACGTTAATTTTACTGCAGTCTCTTCGACTGGAAAACTAATCTTTCCGATATGCAATGTAAAGGGGTTAGGGAAGACTTGGAGGAATTTTATGGGAAATTAGAGGAATATAGAAAACTACAGTGGTAATCACTGACAATCACAGTTCTGAATGAGTAAACTACATTAGAACCCCTAGATGTTCATGAGAGTACACTATGTGTCCCGGTAGTGTTTTATAAAACACGAAAGGACATAAACAGACAACAAAGTCAGGATAAAAGAAAATGAAATGCGACATTAGACCAACAACCAATACAGATACATCAGTATCCTAAAGAATTAAACAGTGCCATTATGATAGAATGGATCTCCGTTAGAAGGGGCATGCATGGTTTCAGGAAACATAATATTACGGAAATTAGATAGTTAATTATGTAGTTGCCTAAAAACTAATGGTAGTGGATAATATATCCATGGTATGTAAATCCTATAGTAAAAGGTGGAGAGGATGATTGAGAAACACAGTCAAATTAGGAGAAACACAGTCAAATTAGGAGAAACACAGTCAAATTAGGAGAAACACAGTCAAATTAGGAGAAACGCGTTAGGATGATTAATACAACCCAAACCACTAAGATAACATAACAGAGAAGTGTCAATGTTAGGAATACGTGGAAATTCAGTGACATCCAGCAAATTGGTCTAGTTCAAAATAACAATTCAGTAATATTAATTAAACCAAGTATGTATCTGTTATAATTAAAAAAATGAAATTTAGTGCCAATTCAATGATATGAACTACGAAAGCAAACTTCAAAACTCCATCTTTACAACAAAATAGTTCAGAGGAATATTTTTTTGTTAGCATACAAAAAGTATAGAATCACTATTTTATAGACATATGAAGGCAATGTTAAGGTCATTGACGTCCAATCTCCAATAACGCAACGACATACATCACTGTGATGCATATGGAGGGAAGTGTCACATACAGATAGAACAAGTCGGGAAAGAATAATTAAACCATATCAAACAACTGACTGTAACTAACATTTCTATATTATATACTCTTGTCGTATGCATAGGTGTCAAGGAGAATACATATAAGTTAGAAAACTTGTGTCAAATAGCTTTCTACAGAAAAGTAATAACAAAATAAAATTATACCAAAGAGGTCATAAAAAGAAGTACATTGATGATTAAAACAAATCGTCGGCACCCTCATAAAAGTGACACTTTCTACATAGAATATAGACATTCTATTTGAGTCGGTATTTCGGTCCACTCCACAGTGGAGTTTTTGTCTAGTGAGGACATATGGTTTACTCGGCTTCACTTTTCGTCACTTGATAAGAAACCAATGCTCTTACAAGCACTGTGTATACTAGTCGTCGTGTTGACCCTAGAAATTTTATGTGATTTTTCATTTTTTGATGTCATATGGTTTAAATTTTATAAAACATTTAAGGACCGTGTATATGCTAACGTGTTTTTCTTCTGTTCATGATATACGGAGATAAGCATTTTTATAAGGTATGCGTGCTTTCCCTTACAGACAGATCAACGGCTGCTCAGAACTCAGTAAACCAAATGGCAGCGCGTTCTCTTCCCACCATCCATCTTCTTAACACTCGCCAGGTGTTTACTACTGTTATCTCACTTTACTTAACAAATAAATTTTATTAAAATCATATCAAGTTTCAATTCTATTTTTGTTTTCATTTATTCATTATTTTTTATTATTGTCAGCATAAAAACGTATTAACATTTTTCAAATACACTACGTGCTTTATCCAATAATTCAATATTGTCATTGAATATAAGATTAAATTTCTAAAATTAGAAACTGTTAATCTATATCGAGTGTTTTTATAAACTTGATACATATATAGAAGTAAAAATGCCTTTATTATGATCTAAAATAAAAATAAACAATGTGTTCGCTATTCATTATAATTATATCATGATATGGTATAAATAATATAAACTAAATTAATAATCTGTTTTAATCAATGAATTATGTTTTTTTTTTTTTGATAAATTCTCTATAAAATTAACTTAACTCTAAGCATTAACCTTAATGATAAATAAATGGTGAACATTGATCTAAACAATATTTCGTAATTATTGAGGCTGTTTACATCACCAGAAATAATGTTACCTGCTATAATCATGAATTGCATTGGACAGGGACCTCAATACCATCTATATGGTTAACATATCCCGGGGCTGTCTCCTTCAACACAGCACAACACAATTCCTCCTCGATAGAATCGCGTCTACAACACGGTAACAATGCAAAAACACACATCTTCCTTAGACACATAGACATCCTCTATTCCCAAGGATCACAAGCGTCGTCCAGGAAAACACCAAGTACACATGTCTTCACCACTTTTGAGTGTAATTACCACTTTACGTGTATCCAAAGGGTTGCCACTTGGCGTGGTTAGATGTTTCCGACCACCTTTTCTACCAATCACCAGTAACATCACAGTTGTAACATTGGACAGCAGGAGTGAAATCTAAGTATCGGTGTCATACCGCTTTGAAATTCAAAGTGCTTACAACTGAGGATGCACAATGGTTTTACCACTGTTTGACGTATACGGGGTTTAAACTCCAATAAAACTGCGGAGATAGCGGCACGACCGCTAACCTGTAGATACCCCGCTAATAAATGACCAACTACTCTCTATTAAAATAACACAAAAGAGAGAGATATCGCCATCTACGCACGTGCTGCAGAGGCAGACGAATCGATCCAAGAGTACTGGTCTGTCTGCGGACAGGTGAGCGCCCAAACACCACCTATATCACGGTCCTATTGATTAGCTACTACTGTACAAACACAAGACACTTTAACTAGCCGCTCTATTAATACACACTTTCTTTGTAGTAACTGCTCCTTAATGTAAATTTCCACGCAAAGTCGCTTCACTGTGTAACATTGGTCAAGTGTGAAGTCGCTTACGGGGTGCGTGTGTCTTATCGTAGTATTACAGAGATTCAGCCAACCAGACGTGGAGGCGCAGAATGAAGCTGACCCATATAGTAAAACAGCAACTGTGTGTGAGTAGTGGCCTTTTTGCCGTCTGTGATACTCCGATAGAGAGTATTGAAGCTTCCCGAGACTGTAACAGGACAACTACACGTAATCGTGTTAACTCGTCATACATACCTTAATTTATATGTAATTACACTGCTGCAGAAAGCCAATAGCCCCCATGTTGGTATAATAAAGGGCTCAACGCCGTTCTCGCGAAAGTACCTTTAACGTCAGTCTGTGTTTTGGCAACGGCATTTGGTTATATTCCAATAACTAATTTCATCCAATGGTATCAAAATCAGGAGTTAATGGGGGAATTTAAAGCGATATATTATGTTCCATTTTGATAAATTGCGTACAAAATATTCAAACAATTTCTGGTTATTAATGCCGATAGGCTAGACGGTGCACACCAAAGGGGCGTGTTTAGGGATGGCCTAAGACTGTTGTGTCATATGGAATCTGCCTTTAGAATCTGTAGGTTTGTGTTGTAAATGCTGACGTGCACTTCAGTGATTGACATGTGCTAGCCGGAGATCAATGCTCTGATACCCCGCCATAGACACCTTCCATACCCGCCACATACCAGTCATAGATAAGACCAGTACGCCATTGTCTTATATATTTAATTATATTGCAGTGTTAAATTCAAGGACTATAAAGCTATGCCAGGTATGTAGTGACAATACAGAAGTACTCTAACCCTGACTAAACAATGTATACAAAACACAGATACACGTGTGTTTGTTTTCTTACTCACATATTGGTATCTTGGACAACCTAATTAGAAAAACACCAATGGCATATTCCTGTTCATTTGCTTTCTTCCTGTCTGTTGGCCCAGTACAGATTTAATCTATCGTTACAATATTGAACTGTATTGTAAGTAAGCAGTTTTACTGAGTGACTCGACATGGAGTATCTGTTGACAAGAACAATATTAGTTTAATGGTACACGGTATACTACCACGCCGTGACCAGAGGTGGGCGGACACGTGTTCGATTCCCATACATACCGACTTGTTGTCACGAACTTCCTAATTCTATTGTTATAAATAGACGTGGGTAATACTTTTTAAAAGTGAGTAGTAACATTCCGTACTTCCAATCATTTGTCTTTCCATTTTTTCGAATTCTATCAAAAAAGTACAGATCGAAGTGTGTACCTAGTTGCTACTCTACTTGTCGTTTCCCTCCTACACTACTTTGATGAATGTGATGAAAATAATAAAATTGAAACTAACCTCCAGCAAATAAACTGTTTGTATTTATTTAATTTGGATATTCATTGTAAACGTTTGATAAATTACGAACATCACACGCACATTCTTGTAACTTAAACTTTACTTTCTGATACTCTGTCACCAGCCCAGATTTGTACTTGGTACACTAATGTCCAATTATGTTTTGGTTTGTTTATAGGGGATATGTAGCTGGTGCCAAGACTATCAAACAGGTTATCCAAGCTATCTATCTTGTCTATCTACACTAGAACATTACGCAAAATGTGAAGCGGTGCATTCAAATACGCCAATTGAAACATTGTCTGGCAATCTACATTATAAAGAACAATATTGATAAAAAATGTCCACACTGACTTAGCATATAACTTCAAATAATATCATAAAACAACAGCGCTACAATTCATGTTTATCATGACATACAGGAATGCTATAAGAAATGCCGTTAGAAATGACATTTGACGTATTATTCAATTTCCTTCCTCACAAATATGTGTACAACTAGAAAAAGTAAATCCTATTGCAGTGTAAATTGATATACTCGGCAGTGGTAGATATATCAATTAAATAGAAATATATATATGTCGTTGCGACTGGTCCCGGTTGAATTAAGTATTGTTGAACAAGATTATTTTTCAAATTAACGAGGTAACTATAAGTTTCGAGCCGTGAACATAGCGTAATGAACTGACTCTGTGACATCATAGCAAAGTAAGGGTTCCCTAACATCCGCTGTTTTGAAACTGTATCAAGTATGGCTGGTCATATACTGATCTTATCATGATTAGAGTTTCATTAAAATGTGAAACAACAACAAGAGCGCAGAAAACAAATACACCAGTTTGGAATGTATAGCTAGTGCCAAATGAAATCTAGTGAAAAGGAAGTATTTCGTTAAAAGTTTATTTGAGACGTGTGAAAACTGTTGAGAATGTGATATAACCTTATCCATCTAATTAAGGTTTGTAGTGTATCACTCCTCTTAAATAAACTACTGCTTGTGAAGTAAAGGAATCGAATCTGAATACTTGATGATTAGATTATGGATTGACAATTAAACAGTCTCTAAGTATAGCAATAACATATCGAAATAAAGAATGAACATGTAACTGACCAATTGGACCACTTCAAAAACAATAAAATATCGAGGATGGAAATTGATGAAACATGTTAAAGTAGCGACGGAATATTTTGGTTAATTCTACCGAGATAATTAGTGTTCCTGTAACTGTTATTATGTTTGATAAATAACATGCGAATTTGGAATCTATCTGTTACGTCATACATACAAATATTTTGCAAGCATCTTTTTCAAGTGCCAAAATAATTTAACGTTTGAAAAGAAAAAAAATCAAAAACTAGTATTTAGCTTTCACGTTCTCTTTTCTTAATTGCTATTATTTTGATAAAACCGTATGAAATGGCCGCCACCTTGTCTGGTATTGTTTAGGAATTAAGAACAATAGGATGAGTAACACTCTGAGTGATTGACCGCCACGTAACCAAAGAATATGTAAAATAGACGTAAATCATGCAAACCATTAAATTAAACCATTGGCCGAACTCCAAAACGATCTTAGAGGCAGCTATCGACAGGAAGCGCTCTTTATGCTTTTTGAGATATTTTATTTAACATGCTTCCAACTAAAACATCAGAAGACGAAATTCACACCTATCTATGTTAAAGGGCAGCATGTCGGCTACAATAGCACACCTCTTAATTTCACCCGTATCTCGTTAATGTCATCATCAACCGTCAATAAATACGTCGCTCACCCCAACATCATAAACTCGTGTAGAATTTAACATAACGATATAGTTCTCTTAGAGATATATTTACAAATGTTACACAAACGTTTATGTATATATCACATTCTAAAAGAAATGTCAATTTTTATAAATACTGTATTACATATATTGATAATAATGAGATTAAAACGGTGTAAAGCTAGTATATTAATAATCCGAAATAAAAGGCCAAAATAAATTCAAAGTAAAATCAAAATCATTTCTATGGAATATATATTCAGCCACTATAGGGCCTTCTTCAGTCCATATATTGATGCAACATCTCTGTTCAGTGATACGCCTTATACAGGCATAGCCTGTTGTATAAGCCATAACTATTTTATGTATAACTGAATGTGATCGTAATATGATTACTGATAATAAATATTCAACCTCTCCTTTCTTGAAGTACATATACTGTACTATGATACCAATTTTTCATATTGTATGTAACTGTTACACTAAGTAGAAAAAGCTATTGAAAATAGATATAAATTGTACCTGTGAATTCTCCATCTATATAAATACCTCAAGTGTAATATATACCTAGTCTACTCTCCGGCTTATGTAATACTATTCTCCACACATAAATCTTTGTAATGTGTCTATCCCTGTTCCAAAGACTTTTATATAAATATATTATTAGAAATTTATTTCACACCATACCCCACTGTTATCTTGATATGCTACCTCTCCACCAACGTTTAAGCACTTTTACACAGATATTATACTCAAGCACGACCTTTCACGTTTCACTAGATATAAAAATATATACATATAACAATTATTTTTTGTTATTTTGTCTTCATATTATATAATATTGGTATGATATGAACGAATTTATGTTATTTAACAGTTACGAACGCTAGCTTTTGACCATTTTTAACTGCAATCCCTACGGGAGTTAGATAGGAAGGGGATGTAATAAAGGAAATGTTCATAGCACCCTGACCAAATAGTCATTAAATTATGTATTGATTACTCTTTCGTAGCAGACTTATTCTTCTTGTTAATCGAACATGATTAAACTAACGTTATTTTCAAGGCATAGTGTCATTTGTTTAAAATGTTTACATTACAATACGTTGAATCACTTAATGGAAGCTGCTTCAAATGCTTCATTTATTTACGACGGGATTACTTTCGGGGACGTTTGAATACAAAGTATCATTTTAAATGTGATCCACTATGACGAATACTCAATGAAATAGTACTTACAAGTCAGCTTATGAATTCTACTGTTGTTGAGGCAGTATTTGTAGACCACTTGTCAGAACGTTATGATATTTTGTTGTTGTTGGTTTATGTTGTAATGTCCATAACATGATAAGGTTTTCAGTTATTTAACAAGCCATTTTCCCCTGTTACTAATACAAAGAATATCCATACGGAAATAGGATCAATGGTCCTATATTTCTTAATAAGAAATCTACATCATCTATACCTTAATTTCATCAAAATCAGATTAAATTATATAAAATGACACAACAAATAGTAAAAATAAATGAGTCTATGTGTGAAAAAAAATCATTTAAAAGTAAGCATTAGAAAGAAATATACGTCAAATTTACGGGGTTAGAGATCCTAGTGATGTATCGGGAACCTCTCGCCAGTTTTCTCTTCAATCCAAACAAGAACGTTATATATTAGTATTTTTCGCCGAGGTGCCACTAACCATGTCGACAGAACTTCTGACTGGAGATACAACATCTGCTGAATGTAACGGACAAATTTGTTTTACAGGTCCCACTTACTGATGTAGATTTTAGATCAGACCGACATTCATATTTAAACCTTGTTTTCTTTCTATAAATATGAGATGGAGAGAATGTAAAAACTGCTGCTTGTTCGGGGGAGAGATATCTACGGGCTGATGATATTTCCAACGCAGCTGATAAGCTGTCAACGTGCTGTACACATGTCTACCGGTAGGTCCACACATACACCCATTCACTGAGGAGAAATTTAAATTTAGAAAACAAATTCCCTTTTTTATTCATTTATATTTAGATTTGTTACTACAGAGCTCTTTGTGATATTACTTGTAGTGAGCCTGATGTTAGGATATGGCCATTACTCTAGCGATTAATAGCGATACTAACCAAGTTACGGGAGAACCATTTACAGCATTACGCGATAGGACGTAAAATAACTGGAGCAAAGTTAATACTACATAAAATAAAATGTAATGTATGATTATATCAAATACAAAATCATAATTCAAAAGTTTATAATTATTGTAATTAAAACAGTGAACGTCGTGTGTGGCAGGACGATCTGAACGTTTAAGTTTATTGAGCGATTTATTAACTTCTATTGATGAAATGATGTTAGAAGTTGTTCATAAATGTATATAAAAGTAATATTAATCAAGTCTTCGAATAACTGGTGTAAAGTCACGTGGGAATACGTTAGATAATTAACCAATCAGGTTCTGGGAGGCAAGGTGTGCGGTTTCGCTAGTCAAAAAAAGGCAATGTGTGCGGTACCCTATTCTAGGAGACAGATGCAAGGCAATAAATGTCCTCGCAGAGTTGATGTGTGCGGTGCCCTCTAGAAAGTGGGTGTACGGTAATACCAGTTTTAGTGTACAATATTAACTGTATTATATATCACTGGAATTAATTAATGCAGTATCGACAATCCATGTAGACATTGAGTGCCAAGAAAACAATGTGTGCGGCGTCGTAACGCCTAGAAGACAATGTGTGCTATATTACAAGTCCTAGAAGACAATATGTGTGGCGTCACAAGTCCTAGGAGACAATGTGTGCGGCATCACAAATCCTAGGAGACAATATGTGTGGCATCACAAGTCCTATGAGACAATATGTGCGGCATCACAAGTCCTATGATACAATGTGTGCGGCATCACAAGTCCTAGGAGACAATGTGTGCGCCATCACAAGTCCTAGGAGACAATGTGTGCGGCATTACAAGTCCTATCATCAAAACCTCAGAAGACAATGTGTGTGGAATCAAGATACTCAGAAGACAATGTGTGCGGTATCACGATTCTCAGAAGACAATGTTTGTGTGCACTGCGGGAGGTAATCAGATGTAGTCTCTCAGCCCACCGGTGATACGAAATGATCTGAAGAGGTAGACAGACAGAGTCTATAGTGCACGCCTCGCGGTTAGAGGGATGTGTATTTGGAGAGGCTACTCACTATAACGTATACTTTTCATGTCATTTTCACCATTTAGTTGATTTATTATGCATAGACGGATCTATAACGGCTCTACGTACACTTTAAAGACCTCTGTGATATTGGAGACGGTCAAATTGTTCAGATAGATAATACTTTTAGAACTTAGAACAAGTGCAGTCGATCACTATGTCAGGTCAAGAAAACAATGCACAGGGCGATAGTCTGCTTCGCGGTGGGTAATTGATCTTAGGAAGCTACTGGGAATACAAAGTATCAGTTCCTAAACAATTCACGATCGGGTGTCTGTGAAACAACTAAACGTTTGTAATGATGTACATAAATGATAAAAATTACGTCAGTGTGTTTTCTTTACACATGAAAAGCTTCGAAAAACTATTAGAATTGTTCTATTTAAAGGCTCCATGGGGATTTCCGAAATAAAAAATACAAACAACTGATAATTGTTTTGAGGATATTGTGACTATCGTATTCAGTCCAATGCTATTCACTGATTGCATACCTGCGGGACAAACTGAAGTACGATTTATAGACAATGTATTATGTAGAACAGCTGTAGTATTTATCGAATACATACATATTGTTTTATATACCATATATATTAGAGATAACGGAAATATTATTTAAGATGTGCAATAGTAACATTAGTTATTGAATACAGTACATAAAATATTGTTTTATATTGAATATATTATAGTTATGTGAAATAGCAGTACAGCATTTCATGTAGTTATTGTTTTATATTAAATAACATTATTAGTTATTGAATATAGTACATAAAATATTGTTTTATATTCAATATATTGTAGATATGTGGTTTAGCAGCATTAGTTATTGAATACAGTTCAAAAATATTGTTTTATATTCAATATATTGTAGATATGGTGAATAAAAGCATTAGTTATTGAATACATTACGTAGAATATTGTTTTATATTCAATATATTATAGTTATGTGGAATAGCAGCATTAGTTATTGAATACAGTACATAAAATATTGTTTTATATTCAATATATTATAGTTATGTGGAATAGAGGCATTAGCTATTGAATACAGTACATAAAATATTGTTTTATCTCAATATATTATAGTTATGTGGAATGAAAGCATTAGTTATTGAATACAGTAGATAAAATGTTGTTTTAGATTAAATATATTATAGATATGTGGAACAGCAGCATTAGTTATTGAATACAATACATAAAATAATGCTTTATGTTCAATATTTTATAGTTGTATGGAAGAGCAGCATTATTTATTGAATACAGTACATAAAATATTGTTTTATATTCATTTTTTATAGTTATGTGGAATGGCAGCATTAGTTATTGAATACAGTAGATAAAATATTGTTTTATATTCAATATATTATAGTTATGTGGAATAGCAGCATTATTTATTGAATGCAGTAGATAAAATATTGTTTTATATTCATTTTTTTTATAGTTATGTGGAAAAGCAACATTCTTTATTAAATACAGTACATACATTTTTGTCTTATAAACAATACGGTAAAACATTGTACGCGTATCTTCTATAGTTACTGATTTTTTATATTCTTCCGACATTTTCTAAGAATAGAGTATTCTGAACTATACGATTTTTTCTCAAGTTCCCGTTACTTTAATCCTCAGTGCAGCCTTCAGATGGAGATTAGTAACTCCATTATGTTGTACCGTGCTATGCTTATTAATTGAAAGTCATTTACTACCCACTTCATCTTACTCCAGACAATCGTTACATCTTTGACCGCCTGAATGTTCATGATTACTGAAATGACTAAACTATTAGGTGATCTATCGTTGCAGACTTCCTGCACTACGGTTAAGATGGTTTGATAATGATTTCGTGAGCCAGAGCCCAATAGTATTAACCCTGGTACGTCTAATTGTTATGACGGCACCAAAACAAGTGCTCATTACCAACCCAGACCCCCGGGAGGTCAATACTACTGAGTAGTGGTTGTAAATATGTAAATCTTCTTGATTCACCGTGGAGGACAACAACACGTGAATCACAGACTGTCGGTGATTCACATGTAGTGCTCTAAACGGCACTTTATTGGTAAATATTTCAATATACAGGACGCAAACAACAATATGGAGATTACAAAAGACAGAGTTTAGTGGTATCATACGACTTAGTGACATGATATGTGTAGTCACAGTTAGGAATGCAGTAGTGTTATGTAATGATGGTGTTAGGTCATATCGACGAGGGCAACTGGCATTGAATCAGCGAAATTGTAAAGATGAACTGAATTTCGATTTTTGTTCTAAGAGGTACACATGACGATATTTTCAAGAGAATATTGACAATATTAGAAATATTGATAGTTTTGTGATATTGGACATTCGTTATTTCTAAGGAAAGAAAGGAATAAATGGAATCAGGGGGGAAACACCCATTAAAATCTCCTTGCCAACTCTTTGATATTCATTTTCTGACCCTGGCTCTAAACTGAATACATTGCAGTGATCACAGTATAGACAAAGTATAAGATTATTTCTACACATCTTCCGTCAACGTCAAAAACACATTGATCTACAAATTAAGATCAATATCTAGGGTAATAATCTATAGTAACACTGTTTATTTCTTCACACACAAAATAGCACACCAGCACACACAGACAATCCCTGCACGAATAAAATAAGAATGATGTACTTCTTTGTTTAGTCTCGAACCTGTCACAATAACATCACAGTTAATCGTAAAGCAAACAAGTCGTGTTCTCTTCGTTTTCTTCCTGCGTTTGTCTGGTTCCTAGTTTCCTGATTCAGCGGTTAACCTCTGTGGGTAGGCTTTATTTTTTTTCTAGTTTTCTCTTTGTTTCCATGTTAATGTTTTAAACTTTTGCAGACATTACACCTATTGTATGATTGAAGCAATAGAACGTGTTGATTAGATTTTAAAGGAATCATAGTCTAAAGAAAAAGTAGTGCAAGTTTCATGCCGATATTCCTACGTCAGGCAATATAGTGCCAACACTCGTGCTGCGCGGTTACTACGAATTCGAGCTTCGCAACACGCCGTCTTTTGCCGAGTGGGTGAGGAGATGTAGTTATGGAGAAACATAAATTACGTGTGTCTCGTGTTGAAGCCTTTAACTCTATGTCTAACGATGTCTTCAAGTCCTGCTAGTACGTAGTGGGTCACAGCGGGAATGTCAAAACAATACCAGTGATAGTCGTCAGAGAGAGGCCATTGCATGCGGAAATCTGCTGTTACCTCTGCTCTCTGGCGAGAATCGTAAGTGGTAATGAGTCTTGTACGTCATCGATACTCTATCAGTCATCGCCTCAATTAAACAGGGTACATAGTGCTCCCACGTCCCCGATTTACAAATCACGGAAATGACAAGTGCTATGGGGTTAGTCTGTCTCCAAACTTTGGTCATCATGATGGACATTTTATTATTAAATAAAAAAATATTTACCACTGATCTTTACACGTGGTATCTGTGACTATACACGTGATATCGATGACCTTATACGCGGTATCTGTGACTATACACGTAATATCGATGACCTTATACGTGGTATTTGTGACTATACACGTGCTATCGATGACCTTACACGTGGTATTTGTGACTATACACGTGATATCGATGACCTTACACGTGGTATTTGTGACTATACACGTGATATCGATGACCTTACACGCGGTATTTGTGACTATACACGTGATATCGATGACCTTACACGTGGTATTTGTGACTATACACGTGATATCGATGACCTTACACGTGGTATATGTGACTTTCCACGTGGTATTTGTGAACTTATATGTTATAATACTGACCGCTCACGTGCTTATTGTGACCTTGCAAGTGCTTTTTGTGACTACATGTGCTTACTCTGAAGTTAGATGTGCTTATTGTGACTACATGTGATTACTCTGAAGTTAGATGTGCTTATTGTGAGTACATGTGCTTACTCTGAAGTTAGATGTGCTTATTGTGAGTACATGTGCTTACTCTTAAGTTAGATGTACTTATTGTGAGTACATGTGCTTACTCTGAAGTTAGATGTGCTTATTGTGAGTACATGTGCTTACTCTGAAGTTAGATGTGCTTATTGTGACTACATGTGCTTACTCTGAAGTTAGATGTGCTTATTGTGACTACATGTGCTTACTCTGAAATTAGATGTGCTTATTGTGACTACATGTGCTTACTCTGAAGTTAGATGTGCTTATTGTGAGTACATGTGCTTACTCTGAAGTTAGATGTGCTTATTGTGAGTACATGTGCTTACTCTGAAGTTAGATGTGCTTATTGTGAGTACATGTGCTTACTCTGAAGTTAGATGTGCTTATTGTGACTACATGTGCTTACTCTGAAGTTAGATGTGCTTATTGTGACTACATGTGATTACTCTGAAGTTAGATGTGCTTATTGTGACTACATGTGCTTACTCTGAAGTTAGATGTGGTTATTGTGACTACATGTGCTTACTCTGAAGTTAGTTATTGTAACCTTACATGTGCTTATTGCAACCTTATATGTGATTATTGTGAACTTAAATGAGCTTATTGTGACAGTACACGTGTTGTGAACTTACACGTGCCTGATGTAGCTTAACACGCGCTTATTGTAACCTTACATGTGCGTATTGTAACCTTATATGTGATTATTGTGAACTTAAATGAGCTTATTGTAACAGTACACGTGTTGTGAACTTACACGTGCCTGATGTAGCTTAACACGCGCTTATTGTAACCTTACGTGTTCGTATTGTGAAATTACATGTGTATATCGTGAAGTTATACGTGCTTATTGTAACAATAATGCGATAATCCTGATAATGGTGCTTAGAGAGAAATATGGTTGTTACATATTTGGGTGTCATTCCCATCTTTTAATCCATTTTCTAGAGTATGAATTGACCGATATGTTTGATAGTTAGGTGATTGAGGACAGTGGAGGGGTGTGAGAGGTGGGGTATATCGGCCAGAGAGACTCGGTCGTTAAGGATCAATGTTTTAATCAGTGGTGACTTATTAGTGGACAATGGTTTCACTGGTCACCAATAACGCCCGTCATGTTTACATCACTAAGCGTATCAATACTATATTGAAATTGACGACAAATAGAAGACTGGCTAATGCCATCCCAAGCTTGCTTATCAAGTCCGCGAAAGTCCACAGGAAGTACATCTATACACACAAAGCTCCAAATATAGATAGCATTTAATCAAGGTGGCTGATGTTACGCATCGACTGGTGCGAGTGACGTCAGAACCGGACAATGCTACTATACACCTTCTTTTCTCTACAAATTATTTTTCGACAACGAATACAATTGCGTGTCTTTAAAAATAGATTTCAATTATTTCATGACAGAAAAATTATAATGGTTACTCACTGGTGTTTCCATCCAGTTTATTTAATCTTTAATGCTTTGAATATATACATTATATGCACCTTTTAAAATTATCCTAATCAACACATTAAACCAAGGGCCTTGACGGAAATTTGGCTATGTTTTTATGTGTTTCGTAATTTTGGTTGTCATCCATTCAAGCAATAAGAAGGAGTGGGATTTCCAACTTTCAGTGAAGTTTCATACTTAGAGCCCTAACTAACTATCCAAAGAGATAAAGCGAAGCTCGTTTGTATGTTTCACACCAAATGTGGTTGTAATCCATTCAACCATTATATAAGAAGTAGGATTTAACAGAAAATAAATAAACATTTTGTGGGTACAACCTCCTATATAATAAACATTACCGCAAAAGACAACCGCATGTCAACACTCCACACACTAAGATTACCACGTGTCAACACTCCACACACCTGTACCGTAACAAGCTTACCCACGTACAAACCTGTACCGTAACAACACTCCACACACCTGTAACGTAACAAGATCACCACGTGCCAACACTCCACACAACTGTACCGTAACAAGATCACCACGTGCCAACACTCCGCACACATGTACCGTAACAAGATTACCACGTGTCGACACTCCGCACACATGTACCGTAACAAGATTACCACGTGTCGACACTCCGCACACATGTACCGTAACAAGATCACCACGTGCCAACACTCCACACACCTGTACCGTAACAAGATCACCACGTGCCAACACTCCGCACACATGTACCGTAACAAGATTACCACGTGCCAACACTCCACACACCTGTACCGTAACAAGATTACCACGTGCCAACACTCCACACACCTGTAACGTAACAAGATTACCACGTGCCAACACTCCGCACACCTGTAACGTAACAAGATCACCACGTGCCAACACTCCACACAACTGTACCGTAACAAGATCACCACGTGCCAACACTCCGCACACATGTACCGTAACAAGATTACCACGTGTCGACACTCCACACACCTGTACCGTAAGAAGATTACCACGTATCAACACTCCGCACACATGTACCGTAACAAGATCACCACGTGCCAACACTCCACACACCTGTACCGCAACAAGATTACCACGTGCCAACACTCCGCACACCTGTACGGTAACAAGATTACCATGTGTCAACACTCCGCACACCTGTACCGTAACAAGATTACCACGTGCCAACACTCCACACACCTGTAACGTAACAAGATTACCACGTGCCAACACTCCGCACACCTGTAACGTAACAAGATCACCACGTGCCAACACTCCACACAACTGTACCGTAACAAGATCACCACGTGCCAACACTCCGCACACATGTACCGTAACAAGATTACCACGTGTCGACACTCCGCACACCTGAACCGTAACAACACTCCACACACCTGTACCGTAAGAAGATTACCACGTATCAACACTCCGCACACATGTACCGTAACAAGATCACCACGTGCCAACACTCCACACACCTGTACCGCAACAAGATTACCACGTGCCAACACTCCGCACACCTGTACCGTAACAAGATTACCATGTGTCAACACTCCGCACACCTGTAAAGTAACAAGATTACCACGTGCCAACACTCCACACACCTGTACCGTAACAAGATTACCACGTGCAAACACTCCGCACATATGTACCGTAACAAGATCACCACGTGCCAACACTCCACACAACTGTACCGTCAAAAAATTACCACTTGTCAACTCTCCGCACACCTGTACCGTAACAAGATTACCACGTGCCAACACTCCGCACACCTGTACCGTAACAAGATTACCACGTGTCAACACTCCGCACACCTGTACCGTAACAAGATTACCACGTGCCAACACTCCGCACATATGTACCGTAACAAGATTACCACGTGCCAACACTCCGCACACATGTACCGTAACAAAATTACCACGTGTCAAAACTCCGCACACATGTACCTTAGCACCACCCCACACACTGTACCGTAACAAGATTACCACGTGTCGACACTCCGCACACCTGTACCGTAACAACACTCCACACACCTGTACCCTAACAAGATGACCACGTCCCAACACCCCACACACCTGTACCATAACAACACTCCACTCATCTGTACCGTAACAACACTACACACACATGTAACGTAAGAACACACCTGTACCGTAACAACATACAACACACCTGTACCGTAACAACACACAACACACCTGTACCGTAACAACACTCCACACTCCTGTACCGTAACAACACTCCGCATACCTGTACCGTAACAACACTCCGCAAACCTGTACCGTAACAACACTCCGCATACCTGTACCTAGTCCGCTAAACCTGCCTATATTATTAGGCTTTTTTATTTTTTTTTTTTTTTTTTTGCCTAATATATAGTCAGCTCGCGGTACCTCTTAAAAATGTGAAATCGTAGGCCAGATTTGGCCTACGCTACGTCAGCGGCATATTTCTAATATATCGTCCATGCAATGCCGGGAAAACGTACACATACCTTTGTATTGGGATCTTATGTACTCCTTTGCCCTCATGTTACATCCCATTTATGAAATTAAACAACTGTGTACAATGAAATACTTCCGAGACCCTTCTATTTCACACATTTGTAATGGCCGCCGTATACACATTTAGTAGAGCAAACGGCAGCCAATCAACTTCGCTTCCGGTTTTATTTTTAAATATCCACGTGTAGTTGAAAGATAAACAAAATTCTACCGTGTATATGCTACATGTATATGCAACGTGAATATCGCGAAAGTTATGCGGTACCAGCAATAGTCGTGTTCAATTTGAATATTTGACAACATGTCGTGTATGTCGACCATGATTTTACTTTAAAAACTCTAACTGGCTAGCATTTTGTTTATCTTTCAACTACACGTGGTTTTTTAAAAATAAAACCGGAAGCGAAGTTGATTGGCTGCCGTTTGCTCTACTAAATGTGTATACGGCGGCCATTACAAATGTGTGAAATAGAAGGGTCTCGGAAGTATTTCATTGTACACAGTTGTTTAATTTCATAAATGGGATGTAACATGGGGGCAAAGGAGTACATAAGATCCCAATATAAAGGTATGTGTACGTTTTCCCGGCATTGCATGGACGATATATTAGAAATATGCCGCTGACGTAGCGTAGGCCAAATCTGGCCTACGATTTCACATTTTTAAGAGGTACCGCGAGCTGACTATATATTAGGCAAAAAAAAAAAAAAAAAAAAAAAAAAGCCTAATAATATAGGCAGGTTTAGCGGACTAACCTGTACCGTATCAACACTCCGCATACCTGTACCATAGCAACACTCCACATACCTGTACCATAGCAACACTCCACATACCTGTACCGTAATAACACTCCACATACCTGTACCGTAACAGATTCTTTTTTTTATTCTTTTATTCTATAACAACACACAACACACCTGTACCGTAACAACACTCCACACTCCTGTACCGTAACAACACTCCGCATACCTGTACCGTAACAACACTCCGCATACCTTTACCGTATCAACACTCCGCATACCTGTACCGTAACAACACTCCAAACACCTGTACCGTAACAACACTCCACACACCTGTACCGTAACAACACACAACACACCTGTACCATAACATGATTACAACGTGTCAACACTCCACACACACGTACCGTAACAATATTATGATGTGTCAACACTATACACACCTGTACGGTAACAAGATCAGAACGTGTCAACACTCCACACACCTGTACCGTAACAAGATTAGAACGTGTCAACACTCCACACACCTGTACCGTAACAAGATTATGATGTGTCAACACTACACACACCTGTACCGTAACAAGATTAACACTTGTCAACACTCCACACACCCGTACCGTAACAAGATTAGCACTTGTCAACACTCCACACCTGTACCGTAACAAAATTACAGCATGGTTACCAACCCTACACCCTGTCAGTACCATTGATTAAGGATTCGAAAAAAGAACAAGATTAAAATGATGTTGCATTGTGTTTAGAAGGACATAATGGATGAGAACTAGGAAGAAAATAGCTGTCGGTACACAATTCGGCCGATAAGACACTTGACATGTCAGTTACACGCGTAGATCGGAATGATAACCGACGCACTGATAACAAAAACCGGCGTGTCAATCCGCGCAAGTTTACGTAGAAAGTAGTTCTATATCGAGACTTTCATTTTTAAGATAAACACACAAATAGCATCAACATGATATTTGACCTATCGCTGACTGAAATACGGCAGCCTAAAATCACATCCATCAAGTAAGTAATTGTAAGCCATCCACTGAAAAGAAAACAGACGAACACAGATATGCTATCAAAATTGGTCTAAAGTTAATCCAATATCATTCAAATAATTTCCAAAGAGTTAAAAACATCAACCTTTTACCCCAATTGTCTGTTATAAGGTGTTCATTCAATAACGGATGTAATTAAGGAAGATAGCATACCGAACGAGTGACAAGAGAATTTACAACTACAACATCCTCCATCAACGTTAACGAAAGTCTCGTTTAATAAAGAAATAATTTAAACCTGAACATTTTTTTGAAACCCGGCATTGTCGTTTGATGTCTGGAGCTCATATGATAGAAATGAAGAGGAGTGAATCGAGGCAGAGAGAGTGTGATAAAGGATCTGGCATGGTTAGGGTGACCATCTCACACTGGAACACTAATAGCTGAGAAACCCGTCACAGATGTTCGCCGGTCCGACAAGATAACCACCCTAAACTTGTCCTTTCATCAAGTCCTACTAATTAGCGCGCCACACGTACGTACTGAGAATACCTATTCTAAACAGCTTATCTATGCTTTCTTAATTGGACATTTGAGTCATTGCACTGTTAATCTACCGTACCTAACCTCATGCACTCTAAACTTTAATTTTAATACCAATCAGTAACACACGATACAGACCTGTCCGGATCATCTACCGTCTCCGTGCTGTTTCTTAGGTATCCCTCAAAATGCTCAGCTCACTTCCGCTTTTTTGTATTAGGGTAGAAACAAGGTTCCTTTTAACACATCCAATAAATTATAAGTACCTTTGAAACAATAAGGATATGTTTTTTTAAAACTTAATTCAGAAATTGGTGCTTTAAAAATCAAAATCCAACAATCAAAAAAATGTAACGTTTTGTTTTCATCAATAAGTTAGTTGTAGTCCGTAATGAATGAAATACAGCAAGTCATTCAGCTTATATTTGTAAAACACATATCATCGGCGCTAAGCAGCCAGTCCATTACTACCCTTTGTAGCACCAGCGTGGCATCTGATAATTGTATAATTGGGAATCGAGACGAAACGTTCAGGAACTGTGCCCAAATCTAGAATGGGCAATAAGCAGTATTACGTTTGATTGTCGCAGTAGTAATGGACATAAAGATGACTATATATAGCAAACGTCACTCGATGTCTATCAGGATTGATTGACAATCGATAGAATTTCCTCAGTAAATGCAATTCATGAATGGATGTAAGAATATGGTAATAGATATGTGTTGGATGTGGGCTGAACGGAAAGATGTGGGCTGACGGGGGTTGTAGAATGGAAATCAAAGAGGATAGGCTCGTAAAACCTAAAAGGTAAGAGGCTTCTCTTTCATATTCATTGTGGGCAAGGTGTCGCGAGTGAATGGCGCCAGAGTTTGACCAATGGTACTGACGCCGGAATAGATTATGGAGACGATATTATGGGTTGGTCCGGGCACGCCGCACGCGAGTGTCTCTGACCGAGGATAGGTACTAGAATATACAGTCATATGACTCATGGTTCGCCTAATTGTTCCTAAGAAATATGACGCATCCTTGGAAAGTTATTGATTATGCTCGGACAGATGCTTACATTACAATTCGTGTAACAGACGGCTTTCCGGAAATACTGGACAAGCATATATGTTGAACTATGTCCGCATTGTCCAAGTGGGACTACAAGGACTAATATACGGACAAAGGTCCTAGTGGGACAAAAAGGTGCAAATGACAGGCCAATGGACAAAAAAATGTACAAATTGCCCATAATGTCGGGTCCCACAAGGTCTAATATAGAGGCCAGAGTACATATTGCCTGGTGAGAACAAATATATAATGGACAAGGAAAGATCCCTACTGTCCTTGTGAAACCACGAATTGAAATGGAAATGCTAAAGTCCATGTTTTAATGGACGGATCAAGGTCCCTGCAATAATGGTGCAACAAATGGCCAAGGTCAAGGTCGTATAAAAACCATAATGTGTAATGGAACGAAAAGCTCCATATTGTCCTACATTGGACGGGATTAGGTTTATGGTGTTAAGATGAAATACTGAAGTCTGCCTTGGTATAGAATCCATTAAATATTATTTTCTATCCAAGATTTAATTTCTGATTGGCTGTGACTAGACGCTATCGGCCAGATCAAACTAAGGAGAGTAGTTATCACACGTGGTTAACGTAACACCTCTCTTATACACATGTATCACACGTGGTTAATGAAACACCACCCTTATAAACATGTATCACACGTGGTAAACGGAACACCTCTCTTATAAACATGTATCACACGTGGTAAACGGAACACCTCTCTTATAAACATGTATCATACGTGGTTAACGGAACACCCATTTGATAAACATGTATCAAATTTGGTTAACGGAACACCTCTCTTATAAACATATATCACACGTGGTTAACGGAACACCTCTCTTATAAACATGTATCAAATTTGGTTAACGGAACACCTCTCTTATAAACATGTATCACACGTGGTAAACGGAACACCTCTCTTATAAACATGTATCAAATTTGGTTAACGGAACACCTCTCTTATAAACATGTATCAAATTTGGTTAACGGAACCCCTCTCTTATAAACATATATCACACGTGGTTAACGGAACACCTCTCTTATAAACATGTATAACATGTGGTAAACGGATAATCTCTCTTATAAACATGTATCACATGTGGTTAACGGAACACCTCTCTTATAAAAACATATCACACGCGGTTAACGGAACACCTCTCTTATAAACATGTATCATACGTGGTTAACGGAACACCCATTTGATAAACATGTATCAAATTTGGTTAACGGAACACCTCTCTTATAAACACATATCACACAGGTTAACGGAACACCTCTCTTATAAACATGTATCAACGGTTAACGGAACACCTCTCTTATAAACATGTATCAAATTTGGTTAACGGAACACCTCTCTTATAAACATGTATCACACGTTTGGTTAACGGAACACCTCTCTTATAAACATGTATCACACGTGGTTAACGGAACACCTCTCTTATAAACATGTATCACACGTGGTTAACGGAACACCTCTCTTATAAACATGTATCACAAGTGGTTAACGGAACACCTCTCTTATAAACATGTATCACAAGTGGTTAACGGAACACCCATTTGATAAACATGTATCACACTGTGGTAAACGGAACACCTCTCTTATAAAACATGTATCACACGTGGTAAACGGAACACCTCTCTTATAAACAGGTATCACACGTTGTTAACGGAACACCTCTCTTATAAACATGTATCAAATTTGGTTAACGGAACACCTCTCTTATAAACATGTATCAAATTTGGTTAACGGAACCCCTCTCTTATAAACATATATCACACGTGGTTAACGGAACACCTCTCTTATAAACATGTATCACACGTGGTTAACGGAACACCTCTCTTATAAACATGTATCAAATGTGGTTAACGGAACACCTCTCTTATAAACATGTATCACATTTGGTTAACGGAATATCCATCTTATAAACATATATCACACGTGGTTAACGGAACACCTCTTTTATAAACATGTATCAAATTTGGTTAACGGAACACCTCTCTTATAAACATGTATCACACGTGGTAAACGGAACACCTCTCTTATAAACATGTATCAAATTTGGTTAACGGAACACCTCTCTTATAAACATGTATCAAATTTGGTTAACGGAACCCCTCTCTTATAAACATATATCACACGTGGTTAACGGAACACCTCTCTTATAAACATGTATCACATGTGGTAAACGGATAATCTCTCTTATAAACATGTATCACATGTGGTAAACGGAACATCTCTCTTATAAACATGTATCACACGTGGTAAACGGAACACCTCTCTTATAAACATGTATCATACGTGGTTAATGGAACACCCATTTGATAAACATGTATCAAATTTGGTTAACGGAACACCTCTCTTATAAACACATATCACACGCGGTTAACGGAACACCTCTCTTATAAACATGTATCAAATTTGGTTAACGGAACACCTCTCTTATAAACATGTATCAAATTTGGTTAACGGAACACCTCTCTTATAAACATGTATCAAATTTGGTTAACGGAACCCCTCTCTTATAAACATATATCACACGTGGTTAACGGAACACTTCTCTTATAAACATGTATCACAAGTGGTTAACGGAACACCCTCTCTTATAAACATGTATCACAAGTGGTAAACGGAACACCCATTTGATAAACATGTATCACACGTGGTAAACGGAACACCTCTCTTATAAACATGTATCACAAGTGGTTAACGGAACACCTCTCTTATAAACATGTATCACACGTGGTAAACGGAACACCTCTCTTATAAACAGGTATCACACGTTGTTAACGGAACACCTCTCTTATAAACATGTATCAAATTTGGTTAACGGAACACCTCTCTTATAAACATGTATCAAATTTGGTTAACGGAACCCCTCTCTTATAAACATATATCACACGTGGTATAAACATGTATCACACGTGGTTAACGGAACACCTCTTTAATAAACACGTATCACACGTGGTAAACGGAACACCTCTCTTATAAACATGTATCAAATGTGGTTAACGGAACACCTCTCTTATAAACATGTATCACATTTGGTTAACGGAATATCCATTTGATAAACATATATCACACGTGGTTAACGGAACACCTCTTTTATAAACATGTATCAAATGTGGTTAACGGAACACCTCTCTTATAAACATGTATCACAAGTGGTAAACGGAACACCTCTCTTATAAACATGTATCAAATTTGGTTAACGGAACACCTCTCTTATAAACATGTATCAAATTTGGTTAACGGAACTCCTCTTATAAACAAGTATCACACGTGGTTAACGAACACCTCTCTTATAAACATGTATCAAATGTGGTTAACGGAACACCTCTCTTATAAACATGTATTACATGTGGTTAACGGAACACCTCTCTTATAAACATGTATCACATGTGGTTAACGGAACACCTCTCTTATAAACATGTATCACACGTGGTTAACGGAACACCTCTCTTATAAACATGTATCATACGTGGTTAACGGAACACCCATTTGATAAACATGTATCAAATTTGGTTAACGGAACACCTCTCTTATAAAACATATCACACGCGGTTAACGGAACACCTCTCTTATAAACATGTATCATACGTGGTTAACGGAACACCCATTGATAAACATGTATCAAATTTGGTTAACGGAACACCTCTCTTATAAACATGTATCACACGTGGTTAACGGAACACCTCTCTTATAAACATGTATCACACGTGGTTAACGGAACACCTCTCTTATAAACATGTATCACACGTGGTTAACGGAACACCTCTCTTATAAACATGTATCACACGTGGTTAACGGAACACCTCTCTTATAAACATGTATCACAAGTGGTTAACGGAACACCTCTCTAATAAACATGTATCACACGTGGTAAACGGAACACCTCTCTTATAAACATGTATCACACGTGGTTAACGGAACACCTCTCTTATAAACATGTATCACACGTGGTTAACGGAACACCTCTCTTATAAACATGTATCACACGTGGTTAACGGAACACCTCTCTTATAAACATGTATCACACGTGGTTAACGGAACACCTCTCTTATAAACAGGTATCACACGTTGTTAACGGAACACCTCTCTTATAAACATGTATCAAATTTGGTTAACGGAACACCTCTCTTATAAACATGTATCAAATTTGGTTAACGGAACCCCTCTCTTATAAACATATATCACACGTGGTTAACGGAACACCTCTTTAATAAACACGTATCACACGTGGTAAACGGAACACCTCTCTTATAAACATGTATCAAATGTGGTTAACGGAACACCTCTCTTATAAACATGTATCACATTTGGTTAACGGAATATCCATTTGATAAACATATATCACACGTGGTTAACGGAACACCTCTTTTATAAACATGTATCAAATGTGGTTAACGGAACACCTCTCTTATAAACATGTATCACAAGTGGTTAACGGAACACCTCTCTTATAAACATGTATCACAATGTGTTAACGGAACACCTCTCTTATAAACATGTATCACACGTGGTAACGGAACACCTCTCTTATAAACATATATCACACGTGGTTAACGGAACACCTCTCTTATAAACATGTATCACAAGTGGTTAACGGAACACCTCTCTTATAAACATGTATCACATGTGGTAAACGGAACACCTCTCTTATAAACATGTATCACACGTGGTAAACGGAACACCTCTCTTATAAACATGTATCACACGTGGTTAAACGGAACACCTCTCTTATAAACATGTATCACATGTGGTAAACGGAACACCCTCTTATAAACATGTATCACAATTTGGTTAACGGAACACCTCTCTTATAAAAACATGTATCACACGCGGTTAACGGAACACCTCTCTTATAAACATGTATCATACGTGGTTAACGGAACACCCATTTGATAAACATGTATCACAATTTGGTTAAACGGAACACCTCTCTTATAAACACTGTATCACACGTGGTAACGAACACCCTCTTATAAACATGTATCAACGTGGTAAACGGAACACCTCTCTTATAAACATGTATCACACGTGGTAAACGGAACACCTCTCTTATAAACATGTATCAAATTTGGTTAACGGAACACCTCTCTTATAAACATGTATCAAACTTGGTTAACGGAACCCCTCTCTTATAAACATATATCACACGTGGTTAACGGAACACCTCTCTTATAAACATGTATCACAAGTGGTTAACGGAACACCTCTCTAATAAACATGTTTCACACGTGGTAAACGGAACACCTCTCTTATAAACATGTATCACACGTGGTTAACGGAACACCTCTCTTATAAACATTATCACAAGTTGGTTAAACGGAACACCTCCTTATAAACATGTATCACACGTGGTTAACGGAACACCTCTCTTATAAACATGTATCACACGTGGTAAACGGAACACCTCTCTTATAAACATGTATCACACAGTGGTAAACGGAACACCTCTCTCTTATAAACATGTATCACACGTGGTAAACGGAACACCTCTCTTTATAAACATGTATCACACGTGTTAAACGGAACACCTCTCTTATAAACATGTATCACACGTGGTTAACGGAACACCTCTCTTATAAAACATGTATCACACGTGGTAACGGAACACCTCTCTTATAAACATGTATCACACGTGGTAAACGGAACACCTCTCTTATAAACATGTATCACACGTGGTTAACGGAACACCTCTTTATAAACATGTATCACACGTGGTAACGGAACACCTCTCTTATAAACATGTATCACACGTGGTTAACGGAACACCTCTCTTATAAACATGTATCACACGTGGTAACGGAACACCTCTCTTATAAACATGTATCAAACGTGGTTAACGGAACACCTCTTATAAACATGTATCACAATGGTTAACGGAACACCTCTCTTATAAACATTATCACACGTGGTTAAACGGAACACCTCTCTTATAAACATGTATCACACGTGGTTAACGGAACATCTCTCTTATAAACATGTATCACACGTGGTTAACGGAACACCTCTCTTATAAACATATATCACACGTGGTTAACGGAACACCTCTCTTATAAACATGTATCAACGTGGTTAACGGAACACCTCTCTTATAAACATGTATCAAATGTGGTTAACGGAACACCTCTCTTATAAACATATATCACACGTGGTTAACGGAACATCCTCTCTTATAAAACATGTATCACACGTGGTAAACGGAACACCTCTCTCTTATAAACACATATCACACGTGTGTTAAACGGAACACCTCTCTTATAAAACATGTATCAAATGTGGTTAAACGGAACACCTCTCTTATAAACATATATCACACGTGGTTAACGGAACACCTCTCTTATAAACATGTATCACACGTGGTTAACGGAACACCTCTCTTATAAACATGTATCAAATGTGGTTAACGGAACACCTCTCTTATAAACATGTATCACACGTGGTTAACGGAACACCTCTCTTATAAACATGTATCACATGTGGTTAAACGGAACACCTCTCTTATAAACATGTATCAAATTGTGGTTAACGGAACACCTCTCTTATAAACATGTATCAAACGTGGTTAACGGAACACCTCTCTTATAAACATGTATCACACGTGGTTAACGGAACACCTCTCTTATAAACATGTATCAAAGTGGTTAACGGAACACCTCTCTTATAAACATGTATCACACGTGGTTAACGGAACACCTCTCTTATAAACATGTATCACACGTGGTTAACGGAACACCTCTCTTATAAACATGTATCACATGTGGTTAACGGAACACCTCTCTTATAAACATATATCACACGTGGTTAACGGAACACCTCTCTTATAAACATGTATAAAACATGTATAAACATGTATCACAGTGGTAAACGGAACACCTCTCTTATAAACATGTATCAAACGTGGTTAACGGAACACTCTTATAAACATGTATACGGACACCTCTCTTATAAACATGTATCACAACGTGGTTAACGGAACACCTCTCTTATAAACATGTATCACATTTGGTTAACGGAACACCTCTCTTATAAACATGTATCACATGTGGTTAACGGAACACCTCTCTTATAAACATATATCACACGTGGTTAACGGAACACCTCTCTTATAAACAAGTATCACACGTGGTTAACGGAACACCTCTCTTATAAACATGTATCAAATGTGGTTAACGTAACACCTCTCTTATAAACATGTATCACATGTGGTAAACGGAACACCTCTTTTATAAACATGTATCACACGTGGTAAACGGAACACCTCTCTTATAAACATGTATCACACGTGGTAAACGGAACACCTCTCTTATAAACATGTATCACACGTGGTAAACGGAACATCTCTCTTATAAACATGTATCACACGTGGTAAACAGAACACCTCTCTTATAAACATGTATCAAATTTGGTTAACGGAACACCTCTCTTATAAACATATATCACACGTGGTTAACGGAACACCTCTCTTATAAACACATATCACACGTGGTAAACGGAACATCTCTCTTATAAACATGTATCACACGTGGTAAACGGAACACCTCTCTTATAAACACATATCACACGTGTTTAATGGAACACCTCTTTTATAAACATGTATCACACGTGTTTAATGGAACACCTCTTTTATAAACAAGTATCACTCGTGTTTAATGGAACACCTCTTTTATAAACATGTCGCGTTCTTTTAGAATGGAAATATATTTACATTGGATATATTTCATTAGTTGTACAGCACTATCCTGTTTAAACTATATCTAGGTATAAACACTTATTGCAGATCATTATAAAACATCCAGTATATAACTAGAAACAGTTTTATATTAAGTACAAAAGTGTTAGCCAGCAGTCGCATTTTCTATTTAAAATATATTGAAAACATTTTCTTATAATCAAATCATTTGTAATTCTAACCAAAATATAGAAGCGTCTTTAAAACTTTGAGTCTTGTAAATCATATATTCTGAAACTAATAATATTTTCCAGATTCTTTCCTTAAAGATGCTCCACCGCCGAAAGAGCATAAATGATATTTATCATTTTAACAATAATTGGTGTTTAATCGTGTATATATATGCCTAATTAACACAAAAACTAACATAAAATAATTTGTTTTGCCTTTGGTGCATCCGCAATCATTACTTCATTCTATATAAGATACAGTGCCTCGGAATTTTTTCGGGATGCAACTAATTATTTTTCATATTTTTAACTTTAAGTAAAATTAAAAGCTCAAACTTTTCAATGGTGGTAATGGTGTAAAGTAAGTAACTTTTTTAACTGAAGAAAAATACAAAATCGTCTGCTCCTGTTTTTGATAGTGTAAAAATACCATTTGTCAGCGATGGAGCATCTTTAAGAACATAAAATTGCACATGTATGTGTTTTTCATTTACCAATTCTTATCTATACTGTGCACATTTCAAATACTACAGTAGTTGAGTCAAAGCAAAACTGACGGATCACAAGGATAATAACACTTTAATTGTACCCTCGGCTTCTATGTGAACAATTTCACTAGTGTAGTTAGTCTTGACCAGACCTGACCAGTCCAGGCGTTCCGGCCCAAGTAGACGATTGTGACGACTCTATCTATGTGATTGATGAGACTGCGATAATTGCCAGTCGGCCGTTTAGACAGATCCATCGATTACATATATAAGTCCCAAGGTCATCGGCATTGACCATCCGCAATCTACTGACCAGTACAGACCAAGATCATAAGGGTGATAGTGTCGGGGCACAGCACTGACCAGTACAGTACAGACCACTAGGGTGATAGTGTCGGGGCATACCACTGACCGGTACAGATCACTAAGGTGATAGTGTCGGGGTATACCATTGACCGGTACAGACCACTAAGGCGATAGTGTCGGAGTATACCATTGACCGTTACAGACCACTAGGGCGATAATGTCGGGGTATACCATTGACCGGTACAGACCACTAGGGTGATAGTGTCGAAGTATACCATTGACCGGTACAGACCACTAGGGCGATAGTGTCGGGGTATATCACTGACCAGTACAGACCACAAGAGCACGTATCGTGTATATGACTTACCAGTACAGACCACTAGGGTGATAGTGTCGGAGTATACCATTGACCGGTACAGACCACTAGGGTGATAGTGTCGGAGTATACCATTGACCGGTACAGACCACTAGGGTGATAGTGTCGGAGTATACCATTGACTGGTACAGACCACTAGGGCGATAGTGTCGGGGTATAGCACTGACCAGTACAGACCACTAGGGTGATAGTGTCGGAGTATACCATTGACCGGTACAGACCACTAGGGCGATAGTGTCGGGGTATACCACTGACCGGTACAGACTACTAGGGCGATAGTGTGGAGGTATACCACTGACCGGTACAGAATAAGACCACTAGGGCAATATTAAGCTTTACCACGACTGGAAAGTTATTTATAATATCATAGATTTGCACGTCAATAATCATCAATAACAACAACTGTCAGGCTGTGGTAAGCGGTAGAAACGCTCTTCCATTTACCCACGTCAAGTTAATTGAATTCATCGAAAAATCACTTATAAGAACCAAAAAACACCGTTCACTTCAGATAAATTACCACGGCAAAGCAGCTTATAATTGTAGCAAAGCGGTTGGGCACTTTGTAGCAAAGCCACCTGTTAACAGTAGTTTCCAAGGTCAGTGATGGGAGATGAGCCTTACTCAGCCTTCAGGCTTACAGGGTAGAGGTCCTTATAAACACAATATAAACTTTAATATGCTAGCTACGTCATTCAGTGTAAGTCTTATAAGATAATAGAAGTCTGTGGCCATCTGGCACGCTCTTACCATGAAGGCACAGTAAGGGACTCAGTGTTTATATAACACTATTCCAACATTTTCTATTCTAACTAAACATATACCTGTGATTAGGTCTTTACACTTTCTTTTACTTTAAAAACGTGATGCAAATATAACTTGTTATGACAATTGCATTGTCTGAAACCGAAACGAGACATATTAATTTTTTGCATTGTTTGAGTCAAATGATTAATTCTGGCGCAACCAAAATAATTACTTATTCATGTGTAAATTGTATTCCTTATACCAGTGCAGTACCAAACGAGATGTCACTCCTCGGGGTAAAAAAGCTGAAACTTGATTGGTCAGTGATTGATGATACAGAATCTGAGCCTTGAATGGTCAATAATTGGTGATACAGAAGCTGAGACTTGAATGGTCAATAATTGGTGATACAGAAGCTGAGACTTGATTGGCCAGTAATTGGTGATACAGAAGCTGAGACTTGATTGGCCAGTAATTGGTGATACAGAAGCTGAGACTTGATTGTCCAGTAATTGGTGATACAGAAGCTGAGACTTGATTGGCCAGTAATTGGTGATACAGAAGCTGAGACTTGATTGTCCAGTAATTGGTGATACAGAAGCTGAGACTTGATTGGCCAGTAATTGGTGATACAGAAGCTGAGACTTGATTGGCCAGTAATTGGTGATACAGAAGCTAAGACTTGATTGGTCAATACTTAATGATACAGAAGCTGACTTGATTGGCCAGTAATTGGTGATACAGAAGCTGAGACTTGATTGGTCAATACTTAATGATACAGAAGCTGACTTGATTGGCCAGTAATTGGTGATACAGAAGCTGAGACTTGATTGGCCAGTAATTGGTGATACAGAATCTGAGCCTTGAATGGTCAATAATTGGTGATACAGAAGCTGAGACTTGAATGGTCAATAATTGGTGAAACAGAAGCTGAGACTTGATTGGCCAGTAATTGGTGATACAGAAGCTGGGACTTGATTGGCCAGTAATTGGTGATACAGAAGCTGAGACTTGATTGGCCAGTAATTGGTGATACAGAAGCTGAGACTTGATTGTCCAGTAATTGGTGATACAGAAGCTGAAACTTGATTGGCCAGTAATTGGTGATACAGAAGCTGAGACTTGATTGTCCAGTAATTGGTGATACAGAAGCTGAGACTTGATTGGCCAGTAATTGGTGATACAGAAGCTGAGACTTGATTGGCCAGTAATTGGTGATACAGAAGCTAAGACTTGATTGGTCAATACTTAATGATACAGAAGCTGACTTGATTAGCCAGTAATTGGTGATACAGAAGCTGAGACTTGATTGGTCAATACTTAATGATACAGAAGCTGACTTGATTGGCCAGTAATTGGTGATACAGAAGCTGAGACTTGATTGGCCAGTGATTGGTGATACAGAATCTGAGCCTTGAATGGTCAATAATTGGTGATACAGAAGCTGAGACTTGAATGGTCAATAATTGGTGATACAGAAGCTGAGACTTGATTGGCCAGTAATTGGTGATACAGAAGCTGAGACTTGATTGGCCAGTAATTGGTGATACAGAAGCTGAGACTTGATTGGCCAGTAATTGGTGATACAGAAGCTAAGACTTGATTGTCCAGTAATTGGTGATACAGAAGCTGAGACTTGATTGGCCAGTAATTGGTGATACAGAAGCTGAGACTTGATTGTCCAGTAATTGGTGATACAGAAGCTGAGACTTGATTGGCCAGTAATTGGTGATACAGAAGCTGAGACTTGATTGGCCAGTAATTGGTGATACAGAAGCTAAGACTTGATTGGTCAATACTTAATAATACAGAAGCTGACTTGATTGGCCAGTAATTGGTGATACAGAAGCTGAGACTTGATTGGTCAATACTTAATGATACAGAAGCTGACTTGATTTGCCAGTAATTGGTGATACAGAAGCTGAGACTTGATTGGCCAGTAATTGGTGATATAGAAGCTGAGACTTGATTGGCCAGTAATTGGTGATACAGAAGCTGAGACTTGATTGGCCAGTAATTGGTGATACAGAAGCTGAGACTTGATTGGCCAGTAATTGGTGATACAGAAGCTGAGACTTGATTGGCCAGTAATTGGTGATACAGAAGCTGAGACTTGATTGGCCAGTAATTGGTGATACAGAAGCTGAGACTTGATTGTCCAGTAATTGGTGATACAGAAGCTGAGACTTGATTGGCCAGTAATTGGTGATACAGAAGCTGAGACTTGATTGGCCAGTAATTAGTGATTCAGAAGCTGAGACTTGATTGTCCAGTAATTGGTGATACAGAAGCTGAGACTTGATTGTCTAGTAATTGGTGATACAGAAGCTGAGACTTGATTGTCCAGTTATTGGTGATACAGAAGCTGAGACTTGATTGGCCAGTAATTGGTGATACAGAAGCTGAGACTTGATTGGCCAGTAATTGGTGATACTGCAGCTGAGACTTTTAATTGGTTAATCATGTCTACCTTCTGGCGTAATTGGACCAGGACATCGTAGACAATAACTGCCGCCATTTGGCAGAGAGCAAGTGACTCGCAAACCTCACGTTAGTATAGTTTAAGGGTAGTAACTGTTTTACAGGGAAAGTCAGTATTTTACTGGTATCGCCATTTGATTTGCTTGGCCGTGAGAGATGAGTATCTGTGTTTAGTTGTTGATAACTGCTCTAAAGAAATCTCAAACTTAATCTACAACAAATAGCATCTATACAAACACTCGCCACCATACAATCTCTTGTGGAACTGTTTTAATACATATGTAGAGAGAGCGGAAAGGCAATATAAACATGTAAAAGATTCAGCAGGCAAGAACATAGAGAAATTGAAAGGATTAGTAAATATGGGGGGGGGGATCATATCTAAGGACTATTTCGGCATATTTCTGTGATGATATGTCAGCCACTGTATGTGCTACTCGGAACTCACATACGTTGGTGTTTACATAGACATGTTGGGAATGAATTTCGTTAACTTCTTGTGTGAGTGACTGATCATTTAGCATTATGAAGGAGAGAGCATTCTCCTTAATCTCGGTACAGTTCCCCCCAATCACCGTCACATTTCCCTCAATCCCCGGTACATATCATTATACAGTGTGTTGTAGTTTCTCCCAATCCCCGGTATATATCGCAATACAGTATGCTGTAGTTTCTATCCCCGGTACATATAGTTATACAGTATGATGTAGTTTCTATCCTCGCTACATATCGTTATACAGTATGCTGTAGTTTCTATACCCGGTACATATCGTTATACAGTATGCTGTAGTTTCTATCCTCGCTACATATCGTTATACAGTATGCTGTAGTTTCTATTCTCGCTACATATCGTTATACAGTATGCTGTAGTTTCTATACCCGGTACATATCGTTATACAGTATGCTGTAGTTTCTTTCCCCGGTACATATCGTTATACAGTATGCAGTAGTTTCTATACCCGGTACATATCGTTATACAGTATGCTGTAGTTTCTATTCCCGATACATATCGTTATACAGTATGCTGTAGTTTCTATACCCGGTACATATCGTTATACAGTATGCTGTAGTTTCTATACCCGGTACATATCGTTATACAGTATGCTGTAGTTTCTATACCCGGTACATATCTCGCTATACGGTATGTTGTAGTATCTACCCCCGGTACATATCGTTATACAGTATACTGTAGTTTATATCCCCGGTACATATCTCGCTATACGGTATGTTGTAGTATCTACCCCCGTTACATATCGTTATACAGTATGCTGTAATTTATATCCCCGGTACATATCTCGCTATACGGTATGTTGTAGTATCTACCCCCGGTACATATCGTTATACAGTATGCTGTAGTTTCTATACCCGGTACATATCTCGCTATACGGTATGTTGTAGTATCTACCCCCGGTACATATCGTTATACAGTATACTGTAGTTTATATCCCCGGTACATATCTCGCTATACGGTATGTTGTAGTATCTACCCCCGGTACATATCATTATACAGTATACTGTAGTTTATATCCCCGGTACATATCTCGCTATACGGTATGTTGTAGTATCTACCCCCGGTACATATCGTTATACAGTATACTGTAGTTTATATCCCCGGTACATATCTCGCTATACGGTATGTTGTAGTATCTACCCCCGGTACATATCTCGCTATACAGTATGCTATAGTTTATATCCCCGGTACATATCTCGCTATACGGTATGCTGTAGTTTCTATTCCCGATACATATCGTTATACAGTATGCTATAGTTTATATCCCCGGTACATATCTCGCTATACGGTATGCTGTAGTATCTACCCCCGGTACATATCGTTATACAGTATACTGTAGTTTATACCCCCGGTACATATCTCGCTATACAGTATGTTGTAGTATCTACCCCAGTCCATATCGTTATACAGTATACTGTAGTTTATATCCCCGGTACATATCTCGCTATACAGTATGTTGTAGTATCTACCCCCGGTACATATCTCGCTATACGGTATGCTGTAGTATCTACCCCCGGTACATATCATTATACAGTATGCTGTAGTTTATATCCCCGGTACATATCTCGCTATACGGTATGTTGTAGTATCTACCCCCGGTACATATCGTTATACAGTATACTGTAGTTTATACCCCCGGTACATATCTCGCTATACGGTATGCTGTAGTATCTACCCCCGGTACATATCGTTATACAGTATGCTGTAGTTTCTATACCCGGTACATATCTCGCTATACGGTATGTTATAGTACCTACCCCCGGTACATATCGTTATACAGTATACTGTAGTTTATACCCCCGGTACATATCTCGCTATACGGTATGTTGTAGTATCTACCCCCGGTACATATCGTTATACAGTATACTGTAGTTTATATCCCCGGTACATATCTCGCTATACAGTATGTTGTAGTATCTACCCCCGGTACATATCTCGCTATACGGTATGCTGTAGTATCTACCCCCGGTACATATCGTTATACAGTATACTGTAGTTTATACCCCCGGTACATATCTCGCTATACGGTATGCTGTAGTATCTACCCCCGGTACATATCGTTATACAGTATGCTGTAGTTTATATCCCCGGTACATATCTCGCTATACGGTATGTTGTAGTATCTACCCCCGGTACATATCGTTATACAGTATGCTGTAGTTTATATCCCCGGTACATATCTCGCTATACGGTATGTTGTAGTATCTACCCCCGATACATATCGTTATACAGTATGCTGTAGTTTATATCCCCGGTACATATCTCGCTATACGGTATGTTGTAGTATCTACCCCCGGTACATATCTCGCTATACAGTATGCTATAGTTTATATCCCCGGTACATATCTCGCTATACGGTATGCTGTAGTTTCTATTCCCGATACATATCGTTATACAGTATGCTATAGTTTATATCCCCGGTACATATCTCGCTATACGGTATGCTGTAGTATCTACCCCCGGTACATATCGTTATACAGTATACTGTAGTTTATACCCCCGGTACATATCTCGCTATACAGTATGTTGTAGTATCTACCCCAGTCCATATCGTTATACAGTATACTGTAGTTTATATACCCCCGGTACATATCTCGCTATACAGTATGTTGTAGTATCTACCCCCGGTACATATCTCGCTATACGGTATGCTGTAGTATCTACCCCCGGTACATATCGTTATACAGTATACTGTAGTTTATATCCCCGGTACATATCTCGCTATACGGTATGCTGTAGTATCTACCCCCGGTACATATCGTTATACAGTATACTGTAGTTTATACCCCCGGTACATATCTCGCTATACAGTATGTTGTAGTATCTACCCCCGGTACATATCGTTATACAGTATACTGTAGTTTATACCCCCGGTACATATCTCGCTATACGGTATGCTGTAGTATCTACCCCCGGTACATATCGTTATACAGTATGCTGTAGTTTCTATACCCGGTACATATCTCGCTATACGGTATGTTATAGTACCTACCCCCGGTACATATCGTTATACAGTATGCTGTAGTTTATATCCCCGGTACATATCTCGCTATACGGTATGCTGTAGTATCTACCCCCGGTACATATCGTTATACAGTATACTGTAGTTTAACCCCGGTACATATCTCGCTATACGTATGTGTAGTATCCCCCGGTACATATCTCGCTATGCTAGTTCTACCCGTATCTGTAGTATTGTAGTATCTACCCCCGGTACATATCTCGCTATACGGTATGCTATAGTATCTACCCCCGGTACATATCGTTATACAGTATACTGTAGTTTATACCCCCGGTACATATCTCGCTATACGGTATGCTGTAGTATCTACCCCCGGTACATATCGTTATACAGTATGCTGTAGTTTCTATACCCGGTACATATCTCGCTATACGGTATGTTGTAGTATCTACCCCCGGTACATATCGTTATACAGTATGCTGTAGTTTATATCCCCGGTACATATCTCGCTATACGGTATGTTGTAGTATCTACCCCCGGTACATATCTCGCTATACGGTATGTTGTAGTATCTACCCCCGGTACATATCGTTATACAGTATGCTGTAGTTTATATCCCCGGTACATATCTCGCTATACGGTATGTTGTAGTATCTACCCCCGGTACATATCGTTATACAGTATGCTGTAGTTTATATCCCTGGTACATATCTCGCTATACGGTATGTTGTAGTATCTACCCCCGGTACATATCTCGCTATACGGTATGTTGTAGTTAGTATCTACCCCCGGTACATATCGTTATACAGTATGCTGTAGTTTATATCCCCGGTACATATCTCGCTATACGGTATGTTGTAGTATCTACCCCCGGTACATATCGTTATACAGTATACTGTAGTTTATAGTCCCCGGTACATATCTCGCTATACGGTATGCTGTAGTATCTTACCCCCGGTACATATCGTTATACAGTATGCTGTAGTTTATATCCCCGGTACATATCTCGCTATACGGTATGTTGTAGTATCTACCCCCGGTACATATCGTTATACAGTATACTGTAGTTTATATCCCCGGTACATATCTCGCTATACGGTATGTTGTAGCATCTACCCCCGGTACATATCGTTATACAGTACGTTGTTGTATCTACCCCGGTACATATCTCGCTATACGGTATGTTGTAGTATCTACCCCCGGTACATATCGTTATACAGTATACTGTAGTTTATATCCCCGGTACATATCTCGCTATACGGTATGTTGTAGCATCTACCCCCGGTACATATCGTTATACAGTACGTTGTTGTATCTACCCCGGTACATATCTCGCTATACGGTATGTTGTAGTATCTACCCCCGGTACATATCGTTATACAGTATACTGTAGTTTATATCCCCGGTACATATCTCGCTATACGGTATGCTGTAGTATCTACCCCCGGTACATATCGTTATACAGTATACTGTAGTTTATATCCCCGGTACATATCTCGCTATACGGTATGCAGTAGTATCTACCCCCGGTACATATCGCTATACGGTATGTTGTTGTATCTACCCCCGGTACATATCGTTATACAGTATACTGTAGTTTATATCCCCGGTACATATCTCGCTATACAGTATGTTGTTGTATCTACCCCGGTACATATCTCGCTATACGGTATGTTGTAGTATCTACCCCCGATACATATCGCTATACGGTATATTGTTACTTTGTTTCCCCTTTCCTCGGTAATATCGTTATACAGTGTTTTGTTGCTTTATTTCCCCTAGTCCCGATACATATCGTTATACATTGTGCCTATTCCCGGTACATATAGCAGTGTACAGTATAGTTTTTCACTATACTATCGCTGGATTCAGGTCCCTGAAGAAGCTACAACTGATTCCAATCAACCGTGCAAATTGTACAGCGAAACCGCAGTCGTCAAGTGGGAGAACAAGCAGGGCACAACGTTATCACGTTATTGGCGTTTTTGTAAGCAACTGTATAGAAACCTTGGTTTATTTCTCGTGTGTGTGATATAGAGTTTTCGTAAGGTGTGCTGTGAATACATCTCAAAACTGATCTGAATATAGCTAATGAAAACGCTGAACAAACGGATTCCTCTTATGAGCCGGGTTCCATAATCCATTAATGTAGTAGATAGTGTATCAGTTAGCGAGATACAAACCCGTTCTTTCTAGTCAAGATAAAATACAATGTCTGCATAATTACAGTTAACATCTAATAAAAGAGCCAAATCTGTTCACTGATGCAAAGAAGTATTTAGACATAAATCATAATTCTAAATTATTCTTTGATCAAACATTGAACTTAAATTATTTCTTCATGGGTATTCATAGTCTTACACGTGGGTTTGATGTGTATACGTTTATCTGCGCATGTGTGCCACTATCTACACGTGCAATAGTAAACCGACAAGAGAGCGGGTAAATGGAAGTGACGTAATGAATACTTACCTCAGACAATCAGTCGGCATTTCGTGTGTAACAGGCAACAGGTAAATCCCAACTCAACCACTTTATAGCATGCATACTCGTCCATTATTAAGGCATGCCGTCCTTAATATTGCAGGGAAACACAGCCCACAAGAAGTCGAGACAGAATTGGACACCATTGCGCGTGCGTGATGAAGCACCAATCCACGTGATTCAGTTTTGATTTGTGCGAAGGATTATCTGAGGACAATCTGAAAGTGACATAAAGCCATGACGTTTGTAATTTGATGTAGCGGTCCAATAAGGGCACGTCCTATCTTATAATCCCACGGTGGCCGTCACAGCGTCCGGAAATATCTTCAGAGATGGATCCAGTTCTGAAACATCAGATAGCATTATTGATGTTTGCTTATGAATGAATATCAATGACGACAATTTCATTCATAAATGCATATGTAAGTTAGATGATAGATCCCGGATTGGCCTAGAGGCAGTGTCTATTGGGCCTGTGTCGTGGAGACAAGATCCGGGCTGGGAGTACTGAGTGAAGACGCTACGGCAGCTGATAAAGTTAGGAAGTGCAAAAACCACGCATATATCAGGTTACATGGGCCGCCTTGGTAACATAAAAACAGGCCAAACACAAGATTAAACTTTAAATAAATCAATGGCTCATACAGTTTTAATGTCGGAGAGATAGATTGTCAAGTATTTTCTTTCAATTAAAACGATACAGCGAGGAATAGAGAGCAGTTGACTGTATATCGACAAACAAGTTCAATGTGTACGGCAAATAAATCTGACAGAGAAGAAAACATAATTATCATTTCTCAGTCCTCATATCTATAAAACACAATGAAAAGTTTGACTGAATTTCTATATTTAGCAATGATTTATTTTTCATTTTGACTAAATAACAGATATTATTTTCATCTATTCTCTTTGAGCTATAAATGGTCGAATGATTATGAAATCAAATAAAAGGATGAAGCCATTCTATTTAGTCCGTGCACCATGAAAGCATGATTATAATCGTTATGCAATATTGCATTAACTGATTTCTGTATGGAACTCTCTATGCTTGGAGGTAATAAAAGCTGGGCACGGCTAAGCGAGTCCCTAAGGATTCGGATTTCCGAGTATTTCTGTGTGGGCTGGATCACTGCATACTTACAGAAAGTTTAGTGAAATTCAAAGAAGCTGCGACTCCAATGAATATGACACCAAAGTCACCAGTGTCCAGGGTGAACCCTTACAAACACTGATGGGGATGATTATATTTCTTTGTAATTGTCGTTAGGTCGACTACAACAAAGACGGAAACGGAGTTCCATGACTCCAATTACTGCAATGAAGGGCCTATATAAACCCCCGTAATATACAATATCCCGCGCTAGTAGTGTGGTTAGTGATCCGGAGTCCTATCCTCGATTGAACCCACATCTAGTTAATACAACTCTGACACGGACAGACACGAAATGGTGACTAATGGACGGACTTATCCAGTGTCATTTAGCACGGTTCACCACGATCATATTTCAAAATAAGCCTTATTATAAATTTATACTTTCCCATGCCTATCGTATTTAAAATATTAAATAACTAAACGTAAATCATTTTATCGCGAATTTGGTCTTTATTCAAAGAGAACATAATGGGAATATATATGACAAAGTTTTAATACAGCGTTCGTTTTCAAAGTGGGTTTTGATTGACATGTGATATCAATCTACGAATTATCCGGATTTAATAATTCATCTTATCAGATTTTTAGTTTGAACTTCCGGTTCACAAACAATCGCAATATATATTTGTTTGCAATAAAGTCGACATATCGTTTTCCGTAAATGATCACTAACGCGGACAATGAACTACAAAGGAGATAGGCACTAAAGATAACATAAAAACGAGGTGCGCAGTCGTAACCGGAAGTGCAGACGGTGCTGTAATCTTGAATTCGAGTCTTAAAGTACAAATAATCTAGAAATAGCAAAACGATCTAGAAATCAAGAACTCTACAGGCTGTATGTTAACACATGCAAACAGTTAGAAATATAAATTTATGTCATCAACTTATCTTATAATATGTACCTGGTGTTGCTCTGAGGCATTAAGAGGATAATACAGCGAGGGGCATTGCCACTGCTTCTACATAACAATAAATAACACGGATTCAGTTTAATTGTCATGGTATAACGGCAAAATTATTCAAATTAATTGCAAAATATCGCTCAGTAATCGGCTGATAACACAAAATTGCATACAAATCGTTTGTCAATGTTGGACAATCAACTTGTGCAATAACATTTTTCAAAGTTATCTAGAATCACCTAACCTATTGTAGCTGATTAAGCCATTGGTCTGTAGCCGACAGCTATAGAACACAGGTCATTCCCAGGGATAGTTTAGTGATATGGTCTGCAACAAAAGGATGGCCAATATTTTCTGAGATATGATATCACCGTCCATTGTCTCGGTACATTGTCTGGCGATGGATGAAATGTACTACGATCTATGGAACAATGGAAATCACATATAGTTCTATACCATCAATATCTTTATAGCATTTCTTGGTATATTGTAACCATTCCTATTATGTTTTTACTTGCGTTTCATTTTATTCTCCTCTATATTCATGTTGTATTTTTTCTTTTGTTGTTTCCATTGTATTTTGACCCTACACCTTATATTGTAACACGTGCGTGGTGATCGGACTGGTACACTTGGTGTAGGAAGACCATAAGTGAGGCTAACTGAGGCAGACTTCTTGAGGCATACAAATGTACTTCGTGAGGAAGACTCGGTGGGTCATATATCGCGTGGAAGTCTTCCTAATTTTGTTTTTATCTTCTATTGTCTCCTATGGTGTATTGAGTTATAAAAGTAGCAAATACTAAACTAAAACAGAATTGGTAAGCCAAGCTTATAAAATACGAGGTTGGTATCACAAACATGGAGCTGTGTACGGAGGCCCTGAAATATATAATGACAACCGAGATCCAATCTGCATGAGATCATATCAAACTAAAGATAGAATAGACGACTCCGATAAACCAAAGTAGAAATATTGGGAAACTGTGAGTCACTACCGATTTTTTTCACAGAATGCAGCCTTGGAACGTCGATGTACTTAATTCATCGATCAAAAGTCGAAAACTGCCACCAAAATCAAGGTAATGGACGCCTTCGGCTCGCGATGAGGAAGGTTGCTATCCTGATGTGAACTTGAAATCATCACACATGTCATATAGCTTTAGGTTTAATGTCAAATGAGACCCGAGCAGTAAACAGAAGACTATTTATTGAGTCCATTGGTTTCTGCAGGAAACGTTCAGTGGACATTGCTGTCCTGGGTAATTCCCTCTGAGGTTGTGACTTGTCTGTTTGTTTGTTTGATTCAATTTACGTCCTTTTAACAGCTAGGGCCATGTAAGGACGGCCTCCCATATCGCATGTATGTGGTGTATTGCGTGTATGTATTGCGAGGTGCGTGTTTTGTTCTTCTTGTATAGTGGAGCTTTTGTAATATTTCTAACTGACTTTATTCTTCCTAACGTCTCCCTTCACATCGCCTCACTTTAAGCCTTTTGTTGCGCGCTCGCCCCTGTGAGGTAGGCTCTGGGTTCTGTCCCCAGGCCGAGACACACCCAAGTCTAAAAAAGTGGTAGCTTCTGCTCCTGTTCAGCTCTCAGAATACTAGGATTGGAACGACTGGTTCGCCTGTTGTCAGTATAAAGTGACCAGGTGAAGTGTGTCGCTTGGTGTCTTCGGCGGCATGCTTCAGTGATATAGCACTATAAAAAGGTTGTGAGTAACCTGGTGGTTAGGACCTCTGTGACTGGATGTATTGTTCTGTACCTTAACTATAACTAGTATTATTTACATGTATCTTTCTGTACCTTAACTATAACTAGTATTATTTACATGTATTGTTCTGTACCTAAACTATAACTAGTATTATTTACATGTATTGTTCTGTACCTTAACTATAACTAGTATTATTTACATGTATTGTTCTGTACCTAAACTATAACTAGTATTATTTACATGTATTGTTCTGTACCTTAACTATAACTAGCATTATTTACATGTATCTTTCTGTACCTAAACTATAACTAGTATTATTTACATGTATTGTTCTGTACCTAAACTATAACTAGTATTATTTACATGTATTGTTCTGTACCTAAACTATAACTAGTATTATTTATATGTATTATTCTGTACCTTAACTATAACTAGCATTATTTACATGTATCTTTCTGTACCTAAACTATAACTAGTATTATTTACATGTATTGTTCTGTACCTAAACTATAACTAGTATTATTTACATGTATTGTTCTGTACCTAAACTATAACTAGTATTATTTACATGTATTGTTCTGTACCTTAACTATAACTAGTATTATTTACATGTATTGTTCTGTACCTAAACTATAACTAGTATTATTTACATGTATTGTTCTGTACCTTAACTATAACTAGTATTGTTTACATGTATTGTTCTGTACCTAAACTATAACAAGTATTATTTACATGTATTGTTCTGTACCTAAACTATAACTAGTATTATCTACATATATTGTTCCTGTACCTAAACTATAAATAGTATTATTTACATGTATTGTTCTGTACCTAAACTATAACAAGTATTATTTACATGTATTGTTCTGTACCTAAACTATAACTAGTATTATTTACATATATTGTTCCTGTACCTAAACTATAACTAGTATTATTTACATGTATTGTTCTGTACCTAAACTATAACAAGTATTATTTACATATATTGTTCCTGTACCTAAACTATAACTAGTATTATTTACATGTATTGTTCCTGTACCTAAACTATAACTAGTATTATTTACATGTATTGTTCTGTACCTAAACTATAACAAGTATTATTTACATATATTGTTCCTGTACCTAAACTATAACTAGTATTATTTACATGTATTGTTCTGTACCTAAACTATTACAAGTATTATTTACATATATTGTTCCTGTACCTAAACTATAACTAGTATTATTTACATGTATTGTTCCTGTACCTAAACTATAACTTGTATTGTTTGGTTAATTAGATGTAACTCTTTTACCTACTGATAGTTGTTTATGGACTTCGCTGTCCCCAGTGTGTTGTTGAGTTTGTGAAGGTCTGTATGGTTCGGGATGGTGTGGTACTTCGATAGTCGTCTTGTGTCTCCTTGTGATCTAGTAATTCTTGTTATGGTTATAGTGCTATCTCACAAATTCTATTATTATCAACGGTCCTAACTGAACCTGAAAACAACACACATTTTTCTTATTTAAGATACTCCAAAGAGCAACAATGATTATCATCAATTTAACAATAATTGGTGTTTAATCGTGTATATATGTCTAATTAACATAAAAATAATATGAAATAATTTCTTTTGCTTTTGGTGCATGTGCAATCAATACTTCATTCCATATAAAACATAGTGCCACAGATTTTTTTCGGGATGCAATTAAGTATTTTCGATATTTTCGTCTTGAAGTTAAATTAGAAGCTCAAACTTTTAAATGGTGGTAATGGTGTAAAGTAAGTAACTCTTGTAACTGAAAAAAAACTAGTTCGTCTGCTACTGTTTTTGATAGCGAAAAAATTGCCCTTTGTCAGCGGTGGAGCATCTTCCAGACGACAACTTGTTGATGTCTTGCTGAAAGAAAGTCGTTAATGTGCAGAAGAACAAGAATTAGAAGTACGACAACTAGTTGAAGCCTTGAGGATTGTTAATTCAACAAGACCACACCTTATTTAAGTCAGTCCTTCGTTGCTCTCTAGTACTAACCAGCGCGATCTGGGCACTTTAAGTGGATGCGCTTCACTGCGTCTGCCTCATTAGCCGAGAGGGGGCCATGTTGATGGGGTAGATGCCCGTGATCCGTACAGAGCCTCCCCAAACAGACACCATGTATTGGTAATACTAATGGTCGACAACCCGCACATATGTATACAGCGGCCACATCAATCAGGGCACAGGGAGGTCTGCGGCTTTAATCGGTTTGACATTGTCTATAATATCCCATCACTACTCCAACACACGCCAATAAAATCGGCCCAAGCCTCTGCTTCCAATCAAGTGTTTTAAAGACGAAAACTAGATAGAGTCCTTCGGACTAGAATATTCGGTAACTACAAAAAGCAATTTCATTACTCATAATTAGAGAAGTAATGGTTTCACACAGGGATATTATAGCGGAGAATGCATATAAATGCTGGGAGCTCCGCCAGCAGTCGACAAGGGAGACGATTACAGGCTTGATGAACTGTCTGCTCATTAAAATAAGGAAATTTATTTTTATACATACTATGTACTTTAATGAAATAAAGTGGTTTATAATTATTTCATCAGGTTTAAAATGGTAAGATTTCATTTTCCTGTCGACTTTTATGTACATTTGGTCTATTTCAAGTAAAGATTCTTCGTAGAAGATAGTAATTGATTCCGACATTCGGGTTGATGTCTTATTTTGAGAACATTGTTATACGTTTTTTGTGATGCATAATTAGGCTGAAGTACGTATATGATAAGACAAACAGGTTTGATAAGACAAACAGTTCATTTTACACGCAGTATATTATCAGGTACAAACGATGCATCAACAACGATACTATATTCTAAAAAGCAAAATAATAATACAGAAAAATGACTAAAGAAGTAAAATATATAACATTATATATCTACATACAATTAAAGATGCTCCACCGTCGACAGAGCATAAACGATATTCATCAATTTAATAATAATTTGTGTTTAATCGTGTATATATATGTCAAATTAACACAAAAAATAATATGAAATAATTTATTTTGCTTTTAATGCATGCGCAATCAATACTTCATTCCATATAGGACATAGTGCCACAGAATTTTTTCAGGATGCAATTATTTATTTTCATTATTTTTGTTTTGATGTAAAATTAGAAGCTCAAACTTTTCAATGGTGGTAATGGTGTAAAGTAAGTAACTTTTGTAACTGAAAAAAACTAGTTCGTCTGCTCCTGTTTTTGATAGCGAAAAAATACCATTTGTCAGCGGTGGAGCATCTTTAAGTACATCTTTGTGAGAATACATGGACACATATTTGGTGATTATTATCACAGGAACATGGCACGAAATGTTTTACCCAACAATATACATTTATATATATTATACTATCAAGGGTATGAACTCGGCGGTCGAGAAAAAACTCACCTATTTTTTAATACCGTGATTATTTTAATAAAAGGGCTTTATACACCATCGACGCATATCTTAACTCAAGAAGAAATATTTTATTTTTCCAATGAGTGCTTGATGAACAAAATTGGCCAAGTATTGACGAATATCAAGATGGAGTAAAAATCCTCATTAGAGCAGACGACTATAAAAACGTTAACCACCAGACAATTTGCGATAGAGTTTTGTGAAATCTGACACACCAGAACAATAAAATAATAAAACAAAGATATAAAACAATGAACCATAAAATACACAGGCCATCATTGCTGCTGAAATTGATTTAACAATTCGCTGCCAGTTCCTTTAGTAGGTGAATATGTAGCCATGAGTTATATATAACGTAAAAGTACACCACATATTATAAAGTTTGGTATAATGAATTAAGAGATGATGTGTATGGAGACTGACAGTGACTAGACCAAGAATACTTTTCTTAATGATATGAAGGTTTAATACAAAATTCTGAGAATAAACTATGGTTTTTGTGGTATATCTCATAACCTAACATATTTTCAAATTAATCTTTACAATTCTATCTACTCGCATGATCTCTTCAAATTCGAAAGTTAATGAGAATTCTTTTTATATGAAATCATTAAGCTATTTTATTCGCCAATGAGAAGCGAGGTTTTTAACATATAAACAGTGACGTCATTGTTAGTGCTGCTATTGTTTTCTTTATGGGCTGATAAAGTTAGTTTTAGGCCAATGAAAATGCTCGTTATAAGCGAGGTTGAGTCATTAAAAGTCGAAATGTTTTTTTATGTAACATATCAATAAATAGCCGGAAAAACTTTGTACTTTTTTCTGTGGAAATATGTCAACAGTAAAGGAGAGAGGACGTATAACATGATATAGGAAAGAAAAACAAGAAACATAGCAAAGAAAATCAGACTGTGTGAGGACAAAGGAAAAAGTAAAATAGGAATCAAGATCGGACTGTGTGAGGACAAAGGAAAAAGTAAAATAGGAATCAAGATCAGACTGTGTGAGGACAAAGGAAAAAGTAAAATAGGAATCAAGATCGGACTGTGTGAGGACAAAGGAAAAAGTAAAATAGGAATTAAGATCAGACTGTGTGAGGACAAAGGAAAAAGTAAAATAGGAATCAAGATCGGACTGTGTGAGGACAAAGGAAAAAGTAAAATAGGAATCAAGATCAGACTGTGTGAGGACAAAGGAAAAAGTAAAATAGGAATCAAGATCGGACTGTGTGAGGACAAAGGAAAAAGTAAAATAGGAATCAAGATCGGACTGTGTGAGGACAAAGGATAAAGTAAAATAGGAATCAAGATCGGACTGTGTGAGGACAAAGGAAAAAGTAAAATAGGAATCAAGATCGGACTGTGTGAGGACAAAGGAAAAAGTAAAATAGGAATCAAGATCAGACTGTGTGAGGACAAAGGATAAAGTAAAATAGGAATCAAGATCAGACTGTGTGAGGACAAAGGAAAAAGTAAAATAGGAATCAAGATCGGACTGTGTGAGGACAAAGGAAAAAGTAAAATAGGAATCAAGATCGGACTGTGTGAGGACAAAGGATAAAGTAAAATAGGAATTAAGATCAGACTGTGTGAGGACAAAGGAAAAAGTAAAATAGGAATCAAGATCAGACTGTGTGAGGACAAAGAATAAACTTAAATAGGAATCAAGATCAGACTGTGTGAGGACAAAAAAGAAAAGTAAAATAGGAATCAAGATCAGACTGTGTGAGGACAAAGGAAAAAGTAAAATAGGAATCAAGATCAGACTGTGTGAGGACAAAGGAAAAAGTAAAATAGGAATCAAGATCAGACTGTGTGAGGACAAAGGAAAAAGTAAAATAGGAATAAATCGACTGTGTGAGGACAAGAAATAAATAGAATCAGATCGACTGTGTGAGGACAAAGGAAAAAGTAAAATAGGAATCAAGATCGACTGTGTGAGGACAAAGGAAAAAGTAAAATAGGAATCAAGATCAGACTGTGTGAGGACAAAGGACAAAGTAAAATAGGAATTAAGATCGGACTGTGTGAGGACAAAGGAAAAGTAAAATAGGAATCAAGATCAGACTGTGTGAGGACAAAGGAAAAAGTAAAATAGGAATCAAGATCAGACTGTGTGAGGACAAAGGAAAAAGTAAAATAGGAATCAAGATCGGACTGTGTGAGGACAAAGGATAAAGTAAAATAGGAATTAAGATCAGACTGTGTGAGGACAAAGGAAAAAGTAAAATAGGAATCAAGATCAGACTGTGTGAGGACAAAGAATAAACTTAAATAGGAATCAAAATCAGACTGTGTGAGGACAGAGGAAAAAGTAAAATAGGAATCAAAATCAGACTGTGTGAGGACAAAGGAAAAAGTAAAATAGGAATTAAGATCGGACTGTGTGAGGACAAAGGAAAAAGTAAAATAGGAATCAAAATCAGACTGTGTGAGGACAAAGGAAAAAGTAAAATAGGAATCAAGATCAGACTGTGTGAGGACAAAGGAAAAAGTAAAATAGGAATCAAGATCGGACTGTGTGAGGACAAAGGAAAAAGTAAAATAGGAATTAAGATCAGACTGTGTGAGGACAAAGGAAAAAGTAAAATAGGAATCAAGATCGGACTGTGTGAGGACAAAGGAAAAAGTAAAATAGGAATTAAGATCAGACTGTGTGAGGACAAAGGAAAAAGTAAAATAGGAATCAAGATCGGACTGTGTGAGGACAAAGGAAAAAGTAAAATAGGAATTAAGATCAGACTGTGTGAGGACAAAGGAAAAAGTAAAATAGGAATCAAGATCAGACTGTGTGAGGACAAAGGAAAAAGTAAAATAGGAATTAAGATCAGACTGTGTGAGGACAGAGGAAAAAGTAAAATAGGAATCAAGATCGGACTGTGTGAGGACAAAGGATAAAGTAAAATAGGAATCAAGATCAGACTGTGTGAGGACAAAGAATAAATTAAAATAGGAATCAAAATCAGACTGTGTGAGGACAGAGGAAAAAGTAAAATAGGAATTAAGATCAGACTGTATGAGGACAAAGGATAAAGTAAAATAGGAATCAAGGTCGGACTGTGTGAGGACAAAGGAAAAAGTAAAATAGGAATCAAGATCAGACTGTGTGAGGACAGAGGAAAAAGTAAAATAGGAATCAAGATCAGACTGTGTGAGGACAAAGGATAAAGTAAAATAGGAATCAAGATCAGACTGTGTGAGGACAAAGTAAAAATTAAAATAGGAATCAAAATCAGACTGTGTGAGGACAGAGGAAAAAGTAAAATAGGAATTAAGATCAGACTGTATGAGGACAAAGGATAAAGTAAAATAGGAATCAAGATCGGACTGTGTGAGGACAAAGGAAAAAGTAAAATAGGAATCAAGATCAGACTGTGTGAGGACAGAGGAAAAAGTAAAATAGGAATCAAGATCAGACTGTGTGAGGACAAAGGAAAAAGTAAAATAGGAATCAAGATCGAACTGTGTGAGGACAAAGGACAAAGTAAAATAGGAATCAAGATCAGACTGTGTGAGGACAGAGGAAAAAGTAAAATAGGAATCAAGATCGGACTGTGTGAGGACAGAGGAAAAAGTAAAATAGGAATCAAGATCAGACTGTGTGAGGACAAAGAATAAATTAAAATAGGAATCAAAATCAGACTGTGTGAGGACAGAGGAAAAAGTAAAATAGGAATTAAGATCAGACTGTATGAGGACAAAGGATAAAGTAAAATAGGAATCAAGATCGGACTGTGTGAGGACAAAGGAAAAAGTAAAATAGGAATCAAGATCAGACTGTGTGAGGACAGAGGAAAAAGTAAAATAGGAATCAAGATCAGACTGTGTGAGGACAAAGGAAAAAGTAAAATAGGAATCAAGATCAGACTGTGTGAGGACAAAGGACAAAGTAAAATAGGAATCAAGATCGAACTGTGTGAGGACAACGGACAAAGTAAAATAGGAATCAAGATCAGACTGTGTGAGGACAGAGGAAAAAGTAAAATAGGAATCAAGATCGGACTGTGTGAGGACAGAGGAAAAAGTAAAATAGGAATCAAGATCAGACTGTGTGAGGACAAAGAATAAACTTAAATAGGAATCAAAATCAGACTGTGTGAGGACAGAGGAAAAAGTAAAATAGGAATCAAAATCAGACTGTGTGAGGACAGAGGAAAAAGTAAAATAGGAATCAAGATCGGACTGTGTGAGGACAAAGGATAAAGTAAAATAGGAATCAAGATCAGACTGTGTGAGGACAAAGAATAAATTAAAATAGGAATCAAAATCAGACTGTGTGAGGACAGAGGAAAAAGTAAAATAGGAATTAAGATCAGACTGTATGAGGACAAAGGATAAAGTAAAATAGGAATCAAGGTCGGACTGTGTGAGGACAAAGGAAAAAGTAAAATAGGAATCAAGATCAGACTGTGTGAGGACAGAGGAAAAAGTAAAATAGGAATCAAGATCAGACTGTGTGAGGACAAAGGATAAAGTAAAATAGGAATCAAGATCAGACTGTGTGAGGACAAAGAATAAATTAAAATAGGAATCAAAATCAGACTGTGTGAGGACAGAGGAAAAAGTAAAATAGGAATTAAGATCAGACTGTATGAGGACAAAGGATAAAGTAAAATAGGAATCAAGATCGGACTGTGTGAGGACAAAGGAAAAAGTAAAATAGGAATCAAGATCAGACTGTGTGAGGACAGAGGAAAAAGTAAAATAGGAATCAAGATCAGACTGTGTGAGGACAAAGGAAAAAGTAAAATAGGAATCAAGATCAGACTGTGTGAGGACAAAGGACAAAGTAAAATAGGAATCAAGATCGAACTGTGTGAGGACAAAGGACAAAGTAAAATAGGAATCAAGATCAGACTGTGTGAGGACAGAGGAAAAAGTAAAATAGGAATCAAGATCGGACTGTGTGAGGACAGAGGAAAAAGTAAAATAGGAATCAAGATCAGACTGTGTGAGGACAAAGAATAAATTAAAATAGGAATCAAAATCAGACTGTGTGAGGACAGAGGAAAAAGTAAAATAGGAATTAAGATCAGACTGTATGAGGACAAAGGATAAAGTAAAATAGGAATCAAGATCGGACTGTGTGAGGACAAAGGAAAAAGTAAAATAGGAATCAAGATCAGACTGTGTGAGGACAGAGGAAAAAGTAAAATAGGAATCAAGATCAGACTGTGTGAGGACAAAGGAAAAAGTAAAATAGGAATCAAGATCAGACTGTGTGAGGACAAAGGACAAAGTAAAATAGGAATCAAGATCGAACTCTGTGAGGACAACGGACAAAGTAAAATAGGAATCAAGATCAGACTGTGTGAGGACAGAGGAAAAAGTAAAATAGGAATCAAGATCGGACTGTGTGAGGACAGAGGAAAAAGTAAAATAGGAATCAAGATCAGACTGTGTGAGGACAAAGGAAAAAGTAAAATAGGAATCAAGATCGGACTGTGTGAGGACAAAGGAAAAAGTAAAATAGGAATCAAGATCAGACTGTGTGAGGACAAAGGATAAAGTAAAATAGGAATCAAGATCAGACTGTGTGAGGACAAAGGATAAAGTAAAATAGGAATCAAGATCAGACTGTGTGAGGACAAAGGATAAAGTAAAATAGGAATCAAGATCAGACTGTGTGAGGACAAAGGATAAAGTAAAAGAGGAATCAAGATCAGACTGTGTGAGGACAAAGGGTAAGTAAAATAGGAATCAAGATCAGACTGTGTGAGGACAAAGGACAAAGTAAAATAGAAATCAAGATCAGACTGTGTGAGGACAAAGGGTAAAGTAAAATAGGAATCAAGATCAGACTGTGTGTGAGGACAAAGGAATAAAATAGGAATCAAGATCAGACTGTGTGAGGACAAAGGAAAGTAAAATAGGAATAAGATCAGACTGTGTGAGGACAAAGGAAAAGTAAAATAGGAATCAAGATCAGACTGTGTGAGGACAAAGGAAAAGTAAAATAGGAATCAAGATCAGACTGTGTGAGGACAAAGGAAAGTAAAATAGGAATCAAGATCAGACTGTGTGAGGACAAAGGACAAAGTAAAATAGGAATCAAGATCAGACTGTGTGAGGACAAAGGATAAAGTAAAATAGGAATCAAGATCAGACTGTGTGAGGACAAAGGACAAAGTAAAATAGGAATCAAGATCAGACTGTGTGAGGACAAAGGACAAAGTAAAATAGGAATCAAGATCAGACTGTGTGAGGACAAAGGGTAAAGTAAAATAGGAATCAAGATCAGACTGTGTGAGGACAAAGGATAAAGTAAAATAGGAATCAAGATCAGACTGTGTGAGGACAAAGGACAAAGTAAAATAGGAATCAAGATCAGAGGTACCAAGATCAGACTGTGTGAGGACAAAGGACAAAGTAAAATAGGAATCAAGATCAGACTGTGTGAGGACAAAGGGTAAAGTAAAATAGGAATCAAGATCAGACTGTGTGAGGACAAAGGATAAAGTAAAATAGGAATCAAGATCAGACTGTGTGAGGACAAAGGATAAAGTAAAATAGGAATCAAGATCAGACTGTGTGAGGACAAAGGGTAAAGTAAAATAGGAATCAAGATCAGACTGTGTGAGGACAAAGGGTAAGTAAAATAGGAATCAAGATCAGACTGTGTGAGGACAAAGGATAAAGTAAAATAGGAATCAAGATAAGACTGTGTGAGGACAAAGAATAAAGTAAAATAGGAATCAAGATCGGACTGTGTGAGGACAAAGGGTAAAGTAAAATAGGAATCAAGATCAGACTGTGTGAGGACAAAGGGTAAAGTAAAATAGGAATCAAGATAAGACTGTGTGAGGACAAAGGATAAAGTAAAATAGGAATCAAGATCAGACTGTGTGAGGACAAAGGGTAAAGTAAAATAGGAATCAAGATCAGACTGTGTGAGGACAAAGGGTAAAGTAAAATAGGAATCAAGATCAGACTGTGTGAGGACAAAGAATAAAGTAAAATAGGAATCAAGATCAGACTGTGTGAGGACAAAGGGTAAAGTAAAATAGGAATCAAGATCAGACTGTGTGAGGACAAAGGGTAAAGTAAAATAGGAATCAAGATCGGACTGTGTGAGGACAAAGAATAAAGTAAAATAGGAATCAAGATCGGACTGTGTGAGGACAAAGAATAAAGTAAAATAGGAATCAAGATCGGACTGTGTGAGGACAAAGATAAAGTAAAATAGGAATCAAGACAAAGAATAAAGTAAAATAGGAATCAAGATCGGACTGTGTGAAGACAAAGAATAAGGTAAAATAGGAATCAAGATCGGACTGTGTGAGGACAAAGATAAACGTAAAATAGGAATCAAGATCAGACTGTGTGAGGACAAAGGATAAAGTAAAATAGGAATCAAAATCAGACTGTGTGAGGACAATGGGTAAGTAAAATAGGAATCAAGATCAGACTGTGTGAGGACAAAGGATAAAGTAAAATAGGAATCAAGGTCAGACTGTGTGAGGACAAAGGATAAAGTAAAATAGGAATCAAGGTCAGACTGTGTGAGGACAAAGGGTAAAGTAAAATAGGAATCAAGATCAGACTGTGTGAGGAAGGACAAAGGATAAAGTAAAATAGGAATCAAGGTCAGACTGTGTGAGGACAAAGGATAAAGTAAAATAGGAATCAAGATCAGACTGTGTGAGGACAAAGGATAAAGTAAAATAGGAATCAAGGTCAGACTGTGTGAGGACAAAGGATAAAGTAAAATAGGAATCAAGATCGGACTGTGTGAGGACAAAGGGTAAAGTAAAATAGGAATCAAGATCAGAGAAAAAGGATTTACACGGATTTAGAAGTGTATTTGTTTTGAGTAAAGGAAATGAGAATGCTAGTGTCGAAAAACATGTTTGGACGAACGTGTAAGGACGATGAAAGACGAATTAAAATGTACTGTCATCCAAACGTTCTATACACCACATGAAAGTGTGTTCAAACAATCATCTCTTATGAAAACTCATATAAAGGGAAAACCTATCAACGATTTGAGGAAAGTGAATTAAAGATACAAACATATAGTGATGTTTATATGAACAAGACTTGCATATTTCTGTACTGGTAACAGACAGAAGTTTTGGATGGCAGTGTTTATTATGAATAAAATTAAATAGATTACTGTCATTTCATTTCAAGTCAAGTGCAACAGACCGAAAAAGAAACTTTGGACGTGATAAAAGAATGAAGAGAGCTTTAGTGATGTTGAGGGGTCATTTAAATGAATAAATCTTGAGGAGTTCTCATAATTAGGAGTACGGCGGCGTGTTCCCGGGCGTCACTGACGCACAGTAATCGTACTGCACCAGATAGGACGGTGAAGAGAGATGCATTATCTGGTATCGTCCCCTTATCTGTTTAGTGGAGATTTAGGAGTTGGGGGTTCATCCACATTCATATATAATTTGGACCGATTAGACTAGTAGTGAAGAGTAAAAGCCATGCGGGACTCATGTAACGTTATTCATTTACTGGTGTAATGTTTACGAATTACAAAACTGTTTCTTTTGAATTCTATAATAGATATCAATATTTCAATTCCTAAATTAAATCTGCTCACCGATTTGGCTTATAAAGCAGACCGTGTTAATTGTTCCAATACTTCATGGCTTATTCTTTTCCATTTTTTTTCATTTTCTATCTTTTCCCAAACTCTTTATTCAATTTTAGTGGGAAATATTAAGTTGCCAGTCCTTTAACGTATAAGAGGCTGTGCTTGTTTTATAGCAATGTTCTAAAATTGCTAAGTAATCAAGCAGCGACAGAACGAGGATTGTTAGATTTGGGTAGATTCTTACATCATAATAGTCTATACTTAGACAGGGTGGAGGGGTGATGTGAGCATTACAAGTGGTGCAGGTTCCATCGTACAGTGATGGTTCCTACTTCCCAGCACAGGTAAACACCTTCATCCTAGGGTAAAACCTCAAACTCGATTATTAAATAGGCATGAAATAGCAAGGCTGTATAGCATTCTTCTATTAAATACATTTTCTTGTTAAAGCCATGATACTGGACCATTTTGGTGATACAAGCATGCCACTTTGTACAGCTACGTAAAGAATGCGAGGAGTTGTAATTAACGCGACGATTGGCGTTGGGAATGAAAATATTCAGACTCTCAGGAATTCGGGGTGTACAGGGCATTTCGTTGGAGTCAGGGTGGAGGCGCTTCATTGTAAGCATATCAGCAAGGTAATATTGGAGGAAAACGAATATCAGCTTTATTAAACGTTGTCAACTTCAACCTCATTAAATCATATGATGGTCCTTCCGATCTTCCGGCGACTCACTGCCGGCCTCGGTAAACACGCCGAGATAACGGCCAATATTGTAGTCACTCTAATAATCGTGACCTGGTGTTAACAAACTTCGCGCTATACCCCAATGTGATTACACATCTGTATGATAATGTGTTTGTATTTGTGGTTAACTATTTTCACCTGTTGACCTTGAACAACTATTGATTTGACGCGGCTGATAAGTAATCGTTGATATCAAATCGGTAATTATCAGGTCTGGAAATATTTCCCCTGATTAGTAAATGTAGAAAGCGTTCAACCAAATGTTTATGCTGATTTACGGTAACGTAATCAATGGGAATGCAGGAAGATAATATAAGCAGATCAGCATACATATCTAAATGGGCGGGATTATTTAACACTGACATAGTGTGGACTATCAATTACTGGGTTTGTAGCGAACCCAGTACCCCTGTAAATCCCTATTACGTCTACTCGGGCATTAGTGAAGTTCTGGGTTTACAGCAAACCCAGTACCCCTCTAATTCCATTTACGTCTACCCGGGCATTAGGCCTAGTGAAGTACTGGGTTTACAGTGAACCCAGTACCCCTCTAATTCCATTTACGTCTTTCCGAGCATAAGTGAAGTTCTGGGTTTACAGCGAACCCAGTATTCCTCTAATTCCATTTATGTCTATCAGGGCATTAGGCCTAGTGAAGTACTGGGTTTACAGCGAACCCAGTACCCCTCTAATTCCTATTACGTCTACCCGGGCATAAGTGAAGTACTGGTTTTACAGCGAACCCAGTACCCCTCTAAATCCCTATTACGTCTACCCGGGCATTAGGCCTAGTGAAGTACTGGGTTTACAGCGAACCCAGTACCCCTCTAATTCCTATTACGTCTACCCGGGCATAAGTGAAGTACTGGTTTTACAGCGACCCAGTACCCCTCTAAATCCCTATTACGTCTACCCGGGCATTAGTGAAGTTCTGGGTTTACAGCGAACCCAGTACCCCTCTAATTCCATTTACGTCTACCCGGGCATTAGGCCTAGTGAAGTTCTGGGTTTACAGCGAACCCAGTACCCCTCTAATTCCCTTTTATGTCTACCCGGGCATTAGTGAAGTACTGGGTTTACAGCGAACCCAGTACCCCTCTAATTCCCTTTTATGTCTACCCGGGCATTAGTGAAGTTCTGGGTTTACAGCGAACCCAGTACCCCTCTAATTCCTATTACGTCTACCCGGGCATTAGTGAGGTACTGGGATTGTAGCGAACCCGGAACTCAATCTCTACCAGGGTTCGCAATGCACCCTGGGAGAGATTGCCCAGTGCCCCTCTAAATCCCTATTATGTCTACCTGGGCATTAGTGAAGTACCGAGTTTGCGGCGAACCCAGTACCCCCTAATTCCCTATTACATCTACCAGGGCATAAGTGAAGTACCTAGTTTGCGGCGAACCCAGTACCCCATGCAATGTCCTGTTGCGTCTACCCGGGCACCAGTGAAGTAGAGAGTTTGCGGCGAACCTAGTCTAATTCCCTATTAAATCTATCCTTTATATGTCGATCCCCTTTACTCCTTACCACGATACTTTCGACGTTTGTGCCAAATAAAATCCGCTGTTGATTCACTCGGCATTGTTCTAATCAGAAAGTAGGACTGTAGAACAGTGTGGTAATTTGTTATGGGGAATATACGCCAATTTTTGGCGAGTGTCCTCGACTCTCTCTAGACTGATAATCTACATGTTCTGGCAGTGACCAAACTTTTTACATCATTTCATTTATCGACATCTTACCTTAAGATTTGATGGTAGTTAATATTTTGAATGGTGACGTCACTACGAATGGTGTGTAACACCAGGGTTATCGACGTACTGTTCTACTCTAGTCCGGAATTTAATTCGGATCATTTTTCAATTTGTTAAATGCATATATGAATCGTGGAATTTTTCTAATGGACAGCAAACGTGTTTCTGAAATGCATTTCTTTGTGTACGATTGTATTCATAAGACAGCAGTGCTGGACGAATCGAGGCCAAGGTTGTATGTGTCGCCGACAATTCTGGTACAATAACTATCGAATGGTTATTTATTCTATCCTAACTCTCTAAGAGTGACATCTAATGAATCTACCATTAATCCGTGCTACTATTTCTGGTGCTGAAGATTTGATTGGGTGATAAGTCAACATTCCTACATTTGAATATTCCTTATTTAGATATATAATATGTAAGTCCACAAGATAGTCCACATTCCAATATTTAAATATGCCTTTGGTATAGTATATAGATACAGACTTTGTATGTAAACAATATTGGTTGCGTCATCCACTAGGCCAGTTTTGTTAATCATTAGATAAAATTAACATTTTTGTTATGATCGATCCCGCCTTCGGAGTGCATTGTTCAGTATCTGTTTACATCTGAGGAGTCGGCTCAATTTTGTTTGATAGATTTTTAGTTTGTTTTTTCATTATTCAAGTTGACCTCTGTCAGAAGATTTGTTTATTTTGCGATTTGGTATTAATGGCCGTGTTTTTATTGTTTTTTTCCCCAATTATCGGAAGATCCATTTTGTGTTTGTTGTCAATGAAATTAGATGTTCTTTAATCATTGAGGACAAAGAAAGATATATCATAGGGAATATTTTACCCTTATTGAAACTAATGATTATTTGTTAATATATTGAACCTTCAAAAGTATAAATTTATAGCTTAAGTTATATTGTGTTTATATTTTTATCAGTATGTGTAACATATTTCATTTAGTTTTTGATATGAGGAAAATATCATGTCGGCTTATCAATTCATCGATTATATATTTGAAGTCAATATATTGTTCTGACCGACACGTATAAATTGAAAAGGGAGATTTAAACTTCCGAATGTTAGGGTCATCTTGAAATGTCAATAGTTTACTTAAATGATAGCGGAAGCTATCATATTGTCCAAGAAAATATTCTTTAGACTTTGGCACCATACACCGGTCACGGTGTGTGTAACCATTGTATTCCTGTCGGTTGTTAAAAATTCAGCTGGAAAAGGCAGTCCATCTTTTATTTTCACTTGTTGTCATCCAGTGCCTTTATTAGTCCAGAAGGTTAAATGGTCAATACCAAATAAACTTCTGATCATTATTGATGGCTTAACTATTATTACAGTAAGACATTCTATGTTAATGTACATATGTGTTTGTAACCTATTTTTACTGTTACTAATGCGATTTATCAGGTATTACAATTGTACAATGCATTTCAAACTCGATGTGTAGTTTATAAAAACAATGAATAATTTCATTATCGGACAAAGTTACTTATATGGTAGAAATATATCTTAATTATGGAAGTCGATAATATAATTTAAATTAACCATCTTTGATAAGGTTCCGCAAACCGGAGACCGCCATATTGTATACAAACCTATTGAGTTACGCCTCTTTACAATGCGTAACGTTAACATTACAGGTTAATCATAATGATTTATTTTTGTAAACAGAATAATTTTAATATATAATTCTATTGACATATTTTGATTATTGTATTGGAATATTGATCATTAGGATTTAAATTATGAATCTATTGAACAGACATGCATGATGTCTTTTGAGACTTCTAGTCGTATATTATTTGCCTTTAACACTTGTTGTAAATATGAAATTATTTGATGCTGAAGTCAGGTTTGTTTTAGCCATAACAAGGTTATTGTCTTAATAATTAGTATGTTTACTCATAAATGTAGACATGACCTTACTATATTTTATTATGATTAAGAACATCGATGATGTTGTCATTATAGGAAGTGACGTCATTACCTTACATGCTCATTGCTATTGCTTCGATTATTTCATATTAAGAAAATATCTTTTTTTTTACTATTATCTGTAGTTGGTGAATTTATTAACTTATCACTAAGATTTTACTATTGGTAGTCTTCCCGTCGGCTCATTCTCACGCAAAGGGTATAGTATGTGCTCTACCTTAAACCATTTTTCCTCCAGTATTTCCCCCAAACAAAAGAATTGTTTATTCCATATTGTAATCACTTCAATATTTAGAAAATAACTTGTATCGGAACTACTACATTGTAAATTATGAATTTTTTTTTATTTCGATTGGATGTTTTGAATTTTGAAACATGATGACCAAATAAACCTCTGAACCTAATTGATTGGTATTGATGACTATTATTACAAAACTAACTACAGACCAACTACAAAGGAAACCACAACGAAACGGCACAACAACAAAAAACACACAAAAGTAACACTCCCATGTACGAACGCCTATATGTAATGTTTGTTTTTACATAAATATATAATTTGCTGACTAAATATTGACAATAAATTACTTAGTTTATGCTATTCAGAGTTGTAGATGTTAGGATAGTTAGCTAATGTATAAGTTACAAACATGTAAATATAACTACACTGTACATGTATTTACATATAGATAACTATTTATGAAATGAGTCGTACGTAAAACATATAAGTCAGACCTTCAATAAAATAGCATAACCAAACTACTGATATATTGGCATATTTTGTTAGCGTAAGCATATTTATTAAGTAGAAAATATCATGTCGAATGTTATAGATAAACAGGCTTTCAGGCTGCATCCACAAACAATCCTTACAAATTATATTCCTTATGAGTAACAGTAAAAATGCTTTTGATTCAAACCTTTAAAGAATTATTAATTATTGTCGCATTGACTATTAGAACTTATTGTTTTCTACAGGACAGCCCACGCAACTATCCCACGAGCCTCAGCACTTGTCACAGATATGTTTGATGTAGTTTATATTTAGATTTACTAAATGCCACATCTCAGCAGAAATCCTGACTTCAATAGCTGTGTGGACCTGTTTGTACTCGGGGAGTACTATATTGCATGTGCAGTGTACTTGGTGGCTGGTGGGGGTGTTTGTTAACATTTCGTGACATACAGTGGACAATAAAAACACCTATTGACACGGTAATATGTTCTTAAAGGTTCAATGGTGAAAACAGAAGCGATTGGTGGGGACGAATTCATTATTACATATTTTACATGTTGTTTAATGTTCCAAAATGTTAATTAATGATATTCATTTATTATCCCAACGCACTACAGATTAATGTCAATGGAATCAACTTAAGCTAACACATACAATTAAAACACATTGTTTTCATGTGTTTCACACATTTTTTTCACGTTGACTTCTAAATCAAGCAATCATATTGCAACATCCATTTTAGTGAATAAAATTGGTTTCCCTACCTTGTTTGCGCCAAATGTATCGTATTATAATATCCAAATCCCCTGCATGTTGGTATCAAATATAACCTTGCCATTCTTCATTACCTAAAACGAAAGTAAAATAATATCACCATCACCTCAATTAAATACTTTTCTTATTGCTGTTTGATCTGTTGTCCCGTCGTCTTCAGTAAAAGCAAATAAAGAGGATCATGCTGTTTTAAGTTTGTTTTTCCTTAAGGAAAGGCCGTACGAATGCATCCATTTTAGAAATTACGATGTGTGTGGATTGAAATGATATTACCCTGCATTAACATTTGTTTTTTCCTAAATTAAAAAAATAATTTAGGTTTCCAGACGTGATGATGGTTATAGTTTTGCTGGCAGATAAGAGCAAACGAAAGGTGCCGTGTGGATGTGTCCTGTGGTATCCACGGAACATCTACTGCTGCCAGCCTGGGTGTTATCGTTAACGGCAGATATATATACTTCTGCCCCGTCCAGATTATCTCTTATCAACACCACAGCTCAATGATCGGCATTGAATAATTAATGACTTTAATGGAATTTGGCTTCCTGTCTTTTAGATTGCTGGTCAGATGGTAATGATTTAAGTACAATCAGATCGCAGTTAGGCTCATCTCCATCAGGACTAATGTTACACAATCAGAACTAATCAGTGATCATACGAGGTCACTAGACCAACACGCTTTAAACTAGGCTACAACACTTATCGATAACGCCCAACATTAATTCCGCTAATCCGAACAGATTTTGCCTTATTTTCCAGGATACTAGATTTGTCCAATTGACTGGACGATATTTCACTCCTATCATTCCTTTTAACCTTCAAACCCAATCGGCGGCCGATCATTAATCATACTAATATATTGAGTTTACAGGAGATGCACAATGATGATACTACGTAACACTAGATTCTGGTAGGTAGTGTAAACAAATCACAAAAAAGTCAATAATTACATATTGTGACAAAAAAAAATTAACAGAAAAGTATTTTTCAAGATTATTAGACTATTTTCTTCTTAATAAAAAGTACTTATTCAACAATCCTATTATTTCTCATAGTGTCTGATAAGAGTATTGACATTCACCATATCATCAGAGGCTTATGTTGAGTAGTATCAGTGATCGTTTACGTTGATTAGTATTATCGATATTATTCATCAATTGACGGGTTTAAGATATAACTACAATGCTTGACATATATCATCGTCATGATTATGACGCTAAACGATACCTTACCTATATACTATTTATTATCACAAGTGATGGGTTTATGATTCATAACTATTTTTCTCATTTTATTTTCCATTTCAGTTTCTGCGACAGACAAACATATTTTCACTTGTCTAATGTTCCTATCCAGTTTAAAAGTATATATTGACACTCTATCACTAGATTGCCGTTTGCTTACAAGATGAATTCCTCACTTGATTAAAATTCCGTGTTTAAAAATATCAATCGTAGATCTCTATTTCTGAGATTATTGTCAGTAGTTTGGCGCTATGATCCGCTGTAGATATGACTAGAGGCGAGAATATCGTACGTCTACGTCAGGGTAGCTTACACATAAACTGTTTGTTTATCATTATTTACGAAACAGAAGCCGACCTATAATTTACTGTGTCTCATTAGAATAAGGTACAAATTTCCTCACTCGCTTCGTGTCCGCTTATCAGCCTCCCCAATCGTACTTACGACCTATTTAAGCGAGGATGTAGACTAAAGGATTTAATCCTGTAACCTGCATACCATATGGACGTGTATATATTGAGGCTGCAGTTCCATCAGCTTCCCTCCGTCTATACTCTCCTCTATCATCAACACGTTAATCTGCTGAGCTACAACTGGTTAGCTAGGGTCAGGGTTAATCCAATAGAAATAGAAGTCTGTAGGAACCAGACTGCCAGCCCAACGTGGATTGTGTTAAAACAATCATCAAATATTTACTCACCTTTCACAACAACTACGTAATATTTATTCGTATAAATAACTATGTATCTACGGTTTGTAGCAGAGGTGATGATATAAGTATTTATAAATAGACATGAGCAATAGAATAATGTGTAAAACGAAAGTAGAATTTGATATGTAGGTGAGGATATTACTACATGTGTGATTAGGTGATAAAGCACAAACAAAAATGTTAAATATCTTACAAAGGTATTTAAGGCTCGTTCTTTACGATATTAATGTTGGCCAGTGTGATAGGTACGATACTATAGTTATTCCGATATTATATTATAATTATAATTAATAATGGATTTTTTATTGTTTTTTTTCATCAGTAACGAACCTATCTTTGTGCTTAGTGTTTAGTAATCTAACATATCCACATAAAATGGCGAACGATTGGTGAAAGTTAGTTCTCAAGATATCGAACATATCCACATAAAAATGGCGAACGATTCGTGAAAGTTAGTTCTCAAGATATCGAACATATCCACATAAAAATGGCGAACGATTCGTGAAAGTCAGTTCTGAAGATATCGAACATATCCACATGGCGAACGATTCGTGATAGTGTTTTAAATATCAAACATATCCACATAAAAATGGCGAACGATTCGTGAAAGTTAGTGTTTTAAAAAACAATATTTCAAAATAAAGATGGCTAACAATTCGTGAAAGTTTGTGTTTAGAATATCAAACATATTAATATAAAAATGGCGAACGATTCGTGAAAGTTAGTGTTTTAAATATCAAACATATCAATATAGAAATGGCGAAAGATTCGTGGAAGTTAGTGTTTTAGATATCATACACATATCCACATAAAAATGTCGAATTCGAACGAGTCTCGAAATGTGATCATCCATCTGAGATCCCTATCCACTAATGTACACTGATTTCTATTGTATCATACTAACTATTGTATTCGGTGATACACATGTTAGGATACACGTATCACTTAATTTTAGTATCGCCACTAACACCAATCTACACTAATCCTAATAATCAGAGTAATAAATCACGGTGTAGTACTAATTTACCGTGTGCAGTGGTGATATGGAGTGACATGTAAGACCTGCAGTGTCTGTAGGTAATGATATAGACATCAACCCCCTGTATATCTACATATCTGTACTAATACCTATCATCATTAATTCGTACAAACACAATGCACTTTACACTGGTGTCTCCGGCTACTCTGGCATTTACTAAAAAGTCTCCACTGACACTCCAAACACAATACAGTGACAATATACCAAATCGTTATGATGCAGCAAGCAATACTAGACTCCTATGTATCAAAACATTTTTTCTTTTTGAAAAATCGCATTTACAATTCGTTGACAAACACCGCCATCGTAATTGAACTGATACATAATAACATTACTTACGTAATACATTTATTACCAATCAAACTTTATACAAATGTAGAATATAACATACCGACGTAAAACAAATATACACAACTACATATTAACTTGATATAAAACATTCTAACTTGATAAAGAAGAATATGGTTTACAAGAGGCAAGGGAGACAATTCATTCTATTCTACAATTTACGTTTGTGGGAGAATGAGCTCAATCGTAAATGTTTTATTTTGATCAGAAAAATAATAATGAACAATTCAAATATACGATATTATAATATTGAACATTTCTTTACTTATATTATTCCAGAAATGAGCAATCTAAAAATAACCATCTTATCATAATTTTTGTTATGATTGTTAAGATTTATATAAAAAGATACGGATCGAAATTTTCAGCCAGCATGCTATTCAAAAGAATTTACTTAATCAATTTATGATTATGGTAGGATTGTGTTATGTTACTACATATCACCCAAAACTGCCTTGGTTGGTATCAACTTATAGATTATTTTGCTATGAGATTATTATCACATAGCGGAATATGACGTGAGCACGGAGTGATTTGTCTGATGACGTTGTGGATAAGGAAACAACAATGATTAGATTAAAAATAGATTTTTGTAAATAATATAATAATTCACAAAAAAATTGACAATACTATAAATTAACTCTGATGTTGGGATCATATCTCGATAACATAAAAAATATATTCACTGTTAAATTAGCCAGTCCTTAAGATTGAATTAGTATCGAATGAAGAATGAACTTCAGGTACAATTTATCACACTCCCTAATATTAGTTAGAAAACACTACGTAGTCAGGCCTGGAGGCTCATTTGGTTGCTACACTAATGTAATATAAATGTTTAAACGAAAAAAAATATATCTTGGCAATTGTTTATAAACATTCTTAAGTAGGAATTCCTCACTTGGTTAATTAGTTTTAGTTTTCTGTTGATATTGTTTAAATCAAGTCACTATGTATAGAGTTTCAAATTAAGTGATGATTATCATATTGTTTTCTTGTCATATATATTGTATAATTTGTTACTTTTGACATATTTTTTTTATTATTTTTATATAAATTTGTTTTTCATATTTGATGTTTCAAGTGTTCCTGTTGTACCTTTCGATATTTATATGGAACAGTATCATTGTCGTTCACATTGTTCCATTGCCGTTTATATTGATCTTTCCTTATTTTACGGTATAATATGAAAAGGTGACACAAGGGAGAATTAATATTTACAATATAAAAGGCAAATACGAAATAAGTATAGTAAAATATCCAGCAGCATTTGGCACGCCATAGCCATGTACACTCTGTAATCTGTTTATATAATTCATTGTCTTACATTTACTGAAAAGAATAAAGACATCCCTTTCACGTAGAAGTGGTACCTGGGTAATTCAAATGACAATATCATTACGACCTACCCATTTGACATGGCGTTGAGTTTACTAACGTGGAAGACTCTCATCCCTAAATTTAATGTTGTACCATGTATGAGGAAATAACGAGACTTTTCCGTTTGATAATAGTTTTGTACTGGTGGATAAATTGATGATAATAAGTATTGTTAATTGATTAACAAAGCTACATGAGACTGATGTTATACATGTATCAAGTATGAAAAATCAATATCCAAAACCCCTACACGACTGACCACCAGATCCCAAATTTCTCAAAATCATAATACTAGATTGTCTTTGCCTAGTTTAAAACTTGGGATCTAGACTAAAACATGTCACCGAGGCAAAATTACGAAGCCATCTATTAGTGATGATTTTAATATTCTAGAGACTGGTGGACATTCTACTACGGTCCCTGCAGCCTCGATTGTTGATTCTAAAAGGGTCAAAGTTTCACTAATTACCGGCGAGGTGAAAACAGCCTACAGGTTAGCTGGCTCTTTCTAGTTTATATTAATTTGTATGTAGTGGATAGTGTTTACAGGGGAAGTCAAACCAGTAACAATGACGTACAGCTCCGTACACACCGGGCAGGCTTCACAAAAACATCCCAGTAATTGACTTCAACTAATGAGCACGTTCTAATGTTCGGTTAACCTTTTGTCGAGGTCAAACTACAAATGATGCATATTCTGTTTACAATGACGTCATACATGGAATATGTGTTTTGAATGATTTCCATTTTACACAGCAATAAGATTTACAAACACTCAATGATCTCCTCTAATCAGGTCTCCGAGTATTGCACCGACTGGCATTGTGATTAAATTGTGAAATGAGATTATTTTTTTCACTTAAGACATTTGAGAACAGTGGCTTGCTTTGATCAGCACTAATATATTTTTCTTAATTGACCCCATAAATAATCGGTGACAAACTTGGCTTACGAAGTGCGTTAACAAAGTGCAACATTGGCTAGGATTAGACTGATCTGAATTACAAAATAATGTTTATTTTTCTGAAAGGTTAAAGGAAACTTGTCAAAGAGTTTACAGAAAATAAATTTTATCATACACAAGATAAACGATAACTAAGGATTGGATAATGTAGAAAAATAAGAATATAAGTGCAGTTTTTAATGACAGTGAGTTGTATAAATAGTTCCTGATGTTATTGATATCATTCATGATCCTGATGTAAACTATATATATCGATATAAGTTATTAGATAAGTATACTTAAGGCGTATGTTGTTTGAGTCTCTATGGTACTTTACTAAGCACGACTTCTGCCCTGGGATGACTGGTGGCTAGCCATATGGATGTCCTCACGCACTCATCACGTTTCTCGTCGTTTATACTCGCACGGCCAGGGTACATACCAACAATCTTTTATGTAGATTTGTAAAGAGTAAACAGAGAGTACGGTATCTTAACAAAATAAATGATGATGATGATGGTGATGATGGGGATGATGATGATGATTATGATGGTGATGATGATGATGATGATGATGATGGTGATGATGATGATGATGGTGATGATGATGATGATGATGATGATGATGATGATGATGATGACTGTGATGATGATAATTGTGATATGTACATGAAGGTTAAGATGATTATAAGCTAGTATTTCGTGATTTTCTTATCCTGATTGTTTATTTATATCTTTATTCATAATTCTTTCCAAAAATAATTTCGAAAACAAACAACAAATAAAAATGACAGAAAATATTTGTATAGCAGAAAAGGCCATTATTGAAGAAATCTCTATCTGTATGTAAGTCATAATGAAGTTTACATGGTCTTAATAAATAACACTTTATCATTCTAAATGGACTTAAATAAAATCATAAAATGATCAGTAAGACTAATAATAACGAACGCTAAATATGTTGGTAATTTACCGAGTACTTACATAGCGAAACTGAAGCATCTAAATCAGTTTTTTACATTTGCCATATTGTAGTTAACGTTCTACAATAACTCAGTTTGATGACGTTTGACATGATTCGGCTATATTTGATTGCCATGTAATATCTGGTAGAATATATTAGTATAATGTGAAATGATACAGATGCAGGTGGAATATGACGCTGAAGTGACCTTAGAGATGTTTTATTTATTGGCACTCCATGTATATTTCATCCTCTCTGATGTTAGGTATCTGGTTAAACTTGGCTGAGGTCATGTGGATAACTCCTCCAGATGTTAGCGAAGAATAGACGATTTGTACGTGTCGACAAATCCGGTTACGTCACAGATGACGAGGATTTAACTCTCCTGGCCTAACATCAAATTACAGGAGCCACTACACAGTTTTGATCAACCGAGATCATTTTATGTATTTTAAAGCCCCATTATGTTTTTCTGAATGTATTTTCACTTAATTTTGTTCAAATATGTACAGTATCGACAATAATGCATATTAAAAATATATATAAATAGAACACGTAAATATGTATGTCTGAAAATAGCCTATATGTCTGTACGTACCCGGATGATCACCAGGTAAATCCCAGCGACAACCTGAGAGAAATTTCGAATATGTATAGATTTATTCAATGTTTTTTAATGTTCATTCTAATAAAACTGGTTCTTCTTTCAAAAAAACTCTCACAATACTTCAGTAGAACTATATACTCCATTCTGAAGAATTTAAACAAGAACTTGTACGCAAAACTACAAAAGAGCGAAATATTACTAAGTAGAGAATACCTTCAGTCTACTCTTAATCGTGCGCTTGTACCCGCTTCACTTGTACCTGTGTAAAGTGCATTGTAAGGTCTCGTGCAAAACTGTTTGTTCGCTTAAAACTTACTTATTCCCAAGTATTTGACTTTCCATGGTTAACCCCCTAACTGTTTTCATATGACCAATCTCTGATAATAGTTTTTAAAGGATTTAAAGATTTTAAGTAGGCCTTTAATTAATGTTTAAAGAGACTCATTTATAAAAACGACGAAAATAATATAACAATGTATTAGCGTCTGTCAATATATATCAGTTGACAAACATATCTTGGATCAAAGGTTATACAAAGCGGTTCTTAAATGTGATGTTTACCACGTGTGGACCGTGGCACCAACAGAGCGTAACAACGGAATCTCCTGGTATTCCCCCATCATTACTACAATCCTAATTAATTATGACATTTTTTAATTAAGTAATATCGCCATAAGGATATCAACTCTATCATTTGACGAAATTTGGTAGTAGTTTTTTTACGATTAAATATATTACTAAAATATAATCGGACTTTAAAGGTCAAATAATTATACACATTGAATACATTTTAACTACCGCCATATTTACAATATGTATCAAATATGGACTTTGGTCCGGTACATATAAATTAGATAATAACCGAAGGTGTATCTTATTTTCATTGTATTAGCTAATGAAATAATGGAAAGTCGAAACATATCTAATATTACTTATAATTCAAGATTTGAAAAGAGAATATAATTTATATCTGTATGATTGTCTTTGGTGGTGATTTCAGCTGATTGAAAATGTCTGTCCTATTGGTCATGCTAGACTGACAATCTACAGGCATTAAAGATCAAATACAATAACATAGTAATGATAGTGCTAGAAGATACAATGGCATTAACATCTAACAAAAGTCCAACAAAGAAGTAAAGCTTGTATTTTCAGTGACAGTTAGATCATATTAAAAGGCAAAAATGTTATTTTCAGGTGAATTTCAGGTCAAGCTCTTTTCAAGTCAAATTGTCATGAATACATTATGCTTCTTTAACTCACATTGAGATTCTCTACCAAACAAAAAACTGAAATTGTTTTTATGTTGATACAAATTCTCCCACAGGGCCCTTATCAGTTAGTATCTCCGTGAGCCGTGTGTGGGGATATTGGTGTTAAAAACTTTGGTCTGTAATAACTGTGACATTAAATCGATTGAGAATTGTCAGAAATATCTAAATATTTGGAAGGATGACCTTGCTTACACCTTTCATCAAAGAAAACTTTTACTTTCAGGAACTGGAAGACTGACTTGACAAATTTGGACAACGGACATCTGGTGTATTACATGGTATGCTTAGCGGGTTAATTAAGTGCTCGGCCTTGTTAATGTGTGCTTCCGTTGGGAGGTACGACATTGTAGACCATCGAATTAATGAGTTGTGAGGATGTGAATGGTCGGACCTATTTCCACCATTGTATTGCCGTCGTTAGAACTGTTTAGTTTTTGGTATATTATATTATTTATCTATTATGGCCTGGTTGAGAGGGAACTATTGCTTCATTTTCAAGGGATGGAACATCACAGATTAGATGCGCTATTCCATCACGAGACAATACCATGAGGTAATAGTGCCCTCTCAACCTTCGGCTTGGGCACTATTCCATCCCTCGACAATACTATGAGGCAATAGTGCCGTCTCAACCTTCGGCTTGGGCACTTTTCCATCCCTTTACTATATTATTAGGTAATAGTGCCCTCTCAACCTTCGGCTTGGACACTATTCCATCCCTCGACAATACTATGAGGCAATAGTGCCCTCTCAATCTTCACTTGGGCACTATTCCATCCCTCGACAATACTATGAGGTAATAGTGCCCTCTCAACCTTCGGCTCGGGCACTATTCCATCCCTCGACAACACTATGAGGCAATAGTGCCCTCTCAACCTTCGGCTTGGGCACTATTCCATCCCTCGACAATACTATGAGGCAATAGTGCCCTCTCAACCTTCGGCTTGGGCACTATTCCATCCCTCGACAATACTATGAGGTAATAGTGCCCTCTCAACCTTCGGCTTGGGCACTATTCCATCCCTCGACAATACTATGAGGCAATAGTACCCTCTCAATCTTCGGCTTAGGCACTATTCCATTCCTTGACAATACTATGAGGCAATAGTGCCCTCTCAACCTTCGGCTTGGGCACTTTTCCATCCCTCGACAATACTATGAGGTAATAGTGCCCTCTCAACCTTCGACTTGGACATTATTCCATCCCTCGACAATACTATGAGGCAATAGTGCCCTCTCAACCTTCGGCTCGGGCACTATTCCATCCCTCTACTATACTATTATGTAATAGTGCCCTCTCAACCTTCGGCTCGGGCACTATTTTATATTTTAACAGGTCCGTCATGTTAACATTAGGATATACTCATAATATTGTCACTTGTATACTGTCGTCTATGAATCGGTTAGGTATGGAGATGTGACATCCCTTACAGGTTAGAATGAGGCCATACTCGTGTAACTTTGGCTATAATTCCCCTGATCTCTAACAGTGTTCAAGTAGTCGGGGATATAAACAACTGCTCATGATCCGTTTGTATTAAGAGATTTCGACTTCAGATACATTCAACAGTTTGTTGTAGTATGCGGTAATCAATAGACTCTCAAAGCCACTGGTTACCACATCTAGCCAACAACCTAAGGCGGCTGATTAATCGCCTCTTGTCACATTCATAAAAGCATGTTTTGATTTAAAAGATTCGATTGAAATATGTTTACTTTCTTGTAGCTTTGATAAAACAAAATATTAGAGCCACCACGGCGAGTTAAGTTGGATTTATGTGCGGTATCCTACGGGTGAGAGGAAGTCCAACAAGTGCTTTCTAGTGCTGTGTACCGTAGGTGTACATGTCACGTCGGTATGTGCGTGTGAATTACTTATTACCTATAAAGATTATATATAGGACCACGCAGGACGTCGTAATTTATAGTAACTCAAAAAAAAAAATATTCACAAAAGTTTTCCAAGTGGATTTTCAAATGGAATTATGCACTTTCTCCCATATCCTATATAATTCGAGAAACGTTCAACATTAAAAAAAATATATATTTTATTGTAAAATGTATGGATTATTACAGTATAGATAGAGGTTAATTGAATAGAGGATGTCTATCATACTAGCTATCACCAACGTTTCCTTATATCATCGGTGTTTGTTAGACAGACTCGGGTATGATGTGGATTCAGTTGTCAGTATTGCTATCATTTAAAAATTCTTCTCCTTCATTTTTCCTTAAATTAGTTAATAATAATTGTTATGATTATAGATATATACCTAATAGCCTGGTTCTGTCACCAATTACCTAAAAGGTACTTAAAGTCACTGACACGTGCTAAAACGTATCTAAATATCGGAGCCATGAGCAAGTGACAACATTGTCCTTGTGTGTTTGACCGTTACTGCAGGCAGAACTTTCCTCCTAGATTTATTTATTGCAATATGTTATCAATTTCATAGCATAGCCTTTATGAAACTTTAATATGATTATGTATACCACATGGTAGAGCATCTTGACTTCATCACACCTCCTAACTATCGCGTGACAGATTGAACATTGTGGTTCACATTCAGTTATATCTACTATCCAAAAGATGCATCTCGTGTCTGCGGAAGGTGGAAGGTTATTTTAAATATATACACATATATATATAACCACCAATTCATCTATGAAGACCATAAAGTACATCCCATGATACTCTTGAATTCTTCAGATTATAGAAATAAAATCCAAAACGTGTTAGGCAGAAGATAAGTAATTTTTATCCGTTTTCCGAGCTTGCTGAAACAGTGCCGTCTAGCCATGTCAAGGCCGATGTTGTAAGGGGCCGTGTTTACTGGGTTTGATGAATGTCAGCTGGCCTCTGACACACAAGTCTTAAACAAGCTTTGGAGTGTGGCCAGTACACTTGCCTACTAACTAGGGACATCGTCAAACTCTTATGTATATCATATTATATACTTTGCTACGTTTTGACTTATCATACTTAAGGTCAATCTTCGTACTCTAGTTTTCGTAAAATCTGGTTTTGATCGAAACAGATTCAGATTGTTATCAAAGAAACTATATCTGAAAAAAATGATATTCGGTGAGATCAAAGACACCAGAACTGAAAATAAATATTATCACTATTACATCTAAAACACAATTGATTTTATTATGATTTTATCATTGGATTATGAAATCCTTTTTTCAGTAATGGATTTGCTATGAAGTTACCAATTGCTTTACCATTTAAGAGGCCGTTCAAGGATAAATGATGAACAAAAGAATCACCGTAGAAAAATGACCGTACTGCGGTCAAACCCCTGTTCGAAAGAATTTTACTTTATAGTTTTTATAAAAAGCTAATATATTTATTCTTGGTGATTAGCCTAAAATACTAACAATACAATGTCAACAAAATTATATAAAAAATAATCGTCGAAAGAGAAATGTATGGCTAGGTCAAGAAAGCATATTCTTATTTAGCAAATAATCACAATTGGGTGAAATTTGTTCTGTCAATCAAACATAAGTATGAATCACAAAGCATAGCATGTAGTCTATTTGTAAGGGACCCTTCAGTGATGCACAAGTATATGTTTATACAAATAAATGACCACACAAACTAAAACCATTAGTAACGATCCTCATTGAAGGTTCTAGAGTGATCTCATAGATTATATTCGCTAAAATCCGAACTTTCGATGATATTTTGTACAATTTTGTTCATTTGGCTTGGATCATTTATTTATTTGTCTATTTTTTGTTTAATTTTTGGATCATATTACTTATTTATACAAATTTAGTTATGATCATGGGACAGTGAAAGTATCTGTTACAATCGTCAATCTAAACGCCCATTTAAACATCATACATCTGTTATTATTACGAAATATACTACAAACACGAAATGATAATAGTCTAGTGGGTTTTTATAAATTGATCATTGGTTTTTAAAGCCAAATTACACTAGTGGTGTTTATATTTAACGTGATGATGATATCATCAATGACATAAATGTTTTTGTCAGACATACAAATCTGTCACTAGTTCTGTTTATGTTGATAAATACATTTACTAATATGTATTTTTATAATTCTTATCTGATATTGTCAATATGATTAAAGACCGTGCAAATTAATGCTTACAAAATAAAATGATCAGTAAACATCGAGAAATATTTTAGGAATCAGTATCAGTAAATTTTCGAATTTTCAATTATCTAATATGAACTAATATTACCACGAGATATTTCCCTTTATTCTTTGCGGGGATCTTTCCGTGTGTGTCCCCTTATTAAAGTAAGCCCCCTTCTTGAAATAAAATACCCTGGGATTTAAAGGGGTATAAATAATCGGTGGCTCGCAGCACGTGGGGAGAGTGTAGGTTGTACGAGATCGCTGTATGGGGTAGATTTGCCTATCATTGCCGAGTTAAACACTAGACCCGATAATACGTCACTGTTACTTTCCTTTGTTACACTGAGACAAACGCGCGACATTAGTAAAACGATTCATTGTAAGTTGCTCGCTCGTTTACACGGAATGTGTCCGGACAATAAGCCATTTATTACGGATTATTAAACTGAGAGCAATAATGTTCTCCTGCCATAAAGCCGGGGGAGTCCTAGACCAGGGGGAATACACACTCCTCGGATCAATACACAGTCGACACCGATAGTTACGCCCTTCTGATATTAACTCTCTCTTACATTGGTACAAATTTAATAATTTGACAATATCAGGCTAAATCAAACAGTTATCTACCAGTAGAACTCCTCCCCTTAGAAATCAAACTGGTAGTCATTATTAAATTTGGAGAAACATTTATTTGACAATGCCGCATGGCATTCCGTGATCTTTGCGGGAGATATTCCTCGCCGAACAATGATAGATCATATACTAAATGAACGCCATGGGTAAAATGATGTTGATTTTTTTTATTGCAATGGTTTTTTTTCTCCAAAGTGAGATTTCCTTGGGATCACATCACATTAAATACTTTTGATAATAAGGAAGAGATAGCAGGACCTTTTACTCATTGAGACAGGGAAGGGCAAAATATGGGTAATTTCTCTTGTTTTTAAATACAATTGTCCTGGGAGATAAACAGTTAACATCCCATTAACACGACCGTTTCGGATGCCGCACGATGTCAAGAGAGACAGAGCAATTCATTCCATTTGGAAATTAGTTTTACAATGGATGAGGTCATAAATGTGGGTCGTTAAGCAAGTAACATATTACTGACTGTTAAGTTCGTCTTGATTTTAGCAAATTTGATGCACATTATATCTGTGGCAGCCATGCTCACATAAAAACATTGAAACCTTAATATACAGGGTAATATATAGGAGGGTGTTGTGGGGAAATCGACGATCTTATACAAACGAATGTACAGTGGAATTCAGTAGTCATTGTTATATAAGGTCAGATACAGACAAATGTACAGTGGAATTCAGTAGTCATTGTTATATAAGGTCAGATACAGACAAATGTACAATGGAATTCAGTAGTCATTGTTATATAAGGTCAGATACAGACAAATGTACAGTGGAATTCAGTAGTCATTGTTATATAAGGTCAGATACAGACAAATGTACAGTGGAATTCAGTAGTCATTGTTATATAAGGTCAGATACAGACAAATGTACAGTGGAATTCAGTAGTCATTGTTATATAAGGTCAGATACAGACAAATGTACAATGGAACTCAGTAGTCATTGTTATATAAGGTCAGATACAGACAAATGTACAGTGGAATTCAGTAGTCATTGTTATATAAGGTCAGATACAGACAAATGTACAATGGAACTCAGTAGTCATTGTTATATAAGGTCAGATACAGACAAATGTACAATGGAATTCAGTAGTCATTGTTATATAAGGTCAGATACAGACAAATGTACAATGGAATTCAGTAGTCATTGTTATATAAGGTCAGATACAGACAAATGTACAGTGGAACTCAGTAGTCATTGTTATATTAGGTCAGATACAGACAAATGTACAGTGGAATTGAGTAGTCATTGTTATATAAGGTCAGATACAGACAAATGTACAGTGGAATTCAGTAGTCATTGTTATATTAGGTCAGATACAGACAAATGAACAATGGAAATCAGTAGTCATTGTTATATAAGGACAGATACAGACAAATGTACAATGGAATTCAGTAGTCATTGTTATATTAGGTCAGATACAGACAAATGTACAATGGAACTCAGTAGTCATTGTTATAAAAGGTCAGATACAGAAAAATGTACAGTGGAACTGAGTAGTCATTGTTATATAAGGTCAGATACAGACAAATGTACAGTGGAATTGAGTAGTCATTGTTATATTAGGTCAGATACAGAAAAATGTACAGTGGAACTGAGTAGTCATTGTTATATTAGGTCAGATACAGACAAATGAACAATGGAATTCAGTAGTCATTGTTATATAAGGTCAGATACAGACAAATGTACAGTGGAATTCAGTAGTCATTGTTATATTAGGTCATATACAGACAAATGTACAATAGAACTCAGTAGTCATTGTTATATAAGGTCAGATACAGACATGAATGTACAGTGGAATTCAGTAGTCATTGTTATATATAAGGTCAGATACAGACAAATGTACAATGGAATTCAGTAGTCATTGTTATATAAGGTCAGATACAGACAAATGTACAATGGAATCATATCAGTAGTCATGAATCGTTATATAAGGTCAGATACAGACAAATGTACAATGGAATTCAGTAGTCATTGTTATATAAGGTCAGATACAGACAAATGTACAGTGGAACTCAGTAGTCATTGTTATATAAGGTCAGATACAGACAAATGTACAGTGGAATTGAGTAGTCATTGTTATTAGTCAATACAACAATATGAAGGATCATTGATACAGACAAAAAATGTACAATGGAATTCAGTAGTCATTGTTATATTAGGTCAGATACAGACAAATGTACAATGGAATTCAGTAGTCATTGTTATATTAGGTCAGATACAGACAAATGTAACAATGGAATTCAGTAGTCATTGTTATATTAGGTCAGATACAGACAAATGTACAATGGAACTCAGTAGTCATTGTTATATAAGGTCAGATACAGACAAATGTACAATGGAATTCAGTAGTCATTGTTATATAAGGTCAGATACAGACAAATGTACAGTGGAATTGAGTAGTCATTGTTATATAAGGTCAGATACAGACAAATGTACAATGGAATTCAGTAGTCATTGTTATATTAGGTCAGATACAGACAAATGTACAATGGAATTCAGTAGTCATTGTTATATTAGGTCAGATACAGACAAATGTACAATGGAATTCAGTAGTCATTGTTATATTAGGTCAGATACAGACAAATGTACAATGGAATTCAGTAGTCATTGTTATATTAGGTCAGATACAGACAAATGTACAATGGAATTCAGTAGTCATTGTTATATAAGATCAGATACAGACAAATGTACAATAGAATTCAGTAGTCATTGTTATATAAGGTCAGATACAGACAAATGTACAATGGAAATCAGTAGTCATTGTTATATTAGGTTAGATACAGACAAATGTACAATGGAATTCAGTAGTCATTGTTATATAAGGTCAGATACAGACAAATGTACAATGGAATTCAGTAGTCATTGTTATATAAGGTCAGATACAGACAAATGTACAATGGAATTGAGTAGTCATTGTTATATAAGGTCAGATACAGACAAATGTACAATGGAACTCAGTAGTCATTGTTATATAAGGTCAGATACAAACAGATGTACAATGGAACTCAGTAGTCATTGTTATATTAGGTCAGATACAGACAGATGTACAATGGAACTCAGTAGTCATTGTTATATTAGGTCAGATACAGACAAATGTACAATGGAACTCAGTAGTCATTGTTATATTAGGTCAGATACAGACAAATGTACAATGGAACTCAGTAGTCATTGTTATATTAGGTCAGATACAGACAAATGTACAATGGAACTCAGTAGTCATTGTTATATTAGGTCAGATACAGACAAATGTACAATGGAATTCAGTAGTTATGTTATATTAGGTCAGATACAGACAAATGTACAATGGAATTCAGTAGTCATTGTTATATTAGGTCAGATACAGACAAATGTACAATGGAATTCAGTAGTAATTGTTATATAAGGTCAGATACAGACAAATGTACAATGGAATCCAGTAGTCATTGTTATATAAGGTCAGATACAGACAAATGCACAGTGGAATTTCAGTAGTCATTGTTATATAAGGTCAGATACAGACAAATGTAACAATGGAATTCAGTAGTCATTGTTATATAAGGTCAGATACAGACAAATGTACAGTGGAATTCAGTAGTCATTGTTATATTAGGTCAGATACAGACAAATGTACAATGGAATTCAGTAGTCATTGTTATATTAGGTCAGATACAGACAAATGTACAATGGAATTCAGTAGTCATTGTTATATTAGGTCAGATACATACAAATGTACAATGGAATTCAGTAGTCATTGTTATAATAAGATCAGATACAGACAAATGTACAATAGAATTCAGTAGTCATTGTTATATAAGGTCAGATACAGACAAATGTACAATGGAAATCAGTAGTCATTGTTATATTAGGTCAGATACAGACAAATGTACAATGGAATTCAGTAGTCATTGTTATATAAGGTCAGATACAGACAAATGTACAATGGAATTCAGTAGTCATTGTTATATAAGGTCAGATACAGACAAATGTACAATGGAATTGAGTAGTCATTGTTATATAAGGTCAGATACAGACAAATGTACAATGGAACTCAGTAGTCATTGTTATATAAGGTCAGATACAGACAAATGTACAATGGAATTCAGTAGTCATTGTTATATTAGGTCAGATACAGACAAATGTACAATGGAACTCAGTAGTCATTGTTATATTAGGTCAGATACAGACAAATGTACAATGGAATTCAGTAGTCATTGTTATATTAGGTCAGATACAGACAAATGTACAATGGAACTCAGTAGTCATTGTTATATAAGGTCAGATACAGACAAATGTACAGTGGAATTGAGTAGTCATTGTTATATTAGGTCAGATACAGACAAATGTACAATGGAATTCAGTAGTCATTGTTATATTAGGTCAGATACAGACAAATGTACAATGGAATTCAGTAGTCATTGTTATATAAGGTCAGATACAGACAAATGTACAATGGAATTCAGTAGTCATTGTTATATTAGGTCAGATACAGACAAATGTACAATGGAATTCAGTAGTCATTGTTATATAAGGTCAGATACAGACAAATGTACAATGGAATTCAGTAGTCATTGTTATATAAGGTCAGATACAGACAAATGTACAATGGAATTCAGTAGTCATTGTTATATAAGGTCAGATACAGACAAATGTACAATGGAATTCAGTAGTCATTGTTATATAAGGTCAGATACAGACAAATGTACAATGGAATTCAGTAGTCATTGTTATATAAGGTCAGATACAGACAAATGTACAATGGAATCAGTGTCATTGTTATATAGGTCAGATACAGACAAATGTACATGGAATCAGTAGTCATTGTTATATAGGTCAGATACAGACAAATGTACAATAGAATTCAGTAGTCATTGTTATATTAGGTCAGATACAGACAAATGTACAATGGAATTGAGTAGTCATTGTTATATAAGGTCAGATACAGACAAATGTACAATGGAACTCAGTAGTCATTGTTATATTAGGTCAGATACAGACAAATGTACAATGGAATTCAGTAGTCATTGTTATATAAGGTCAGATACAGACAAATGTACAGTGGAATTCAGTAGTCATTGTTATATAAGGTCAGATACAGACAAATGTACAGTGGAACTCAGTAGTCATTGTTATATTAGGTCAGATACAGACAAATGCACAGTGGAACTGAGTAGTCATTGTTATATTAGGTCAGATACAGACAAATGTACAGTGAAATTCAGTAGTCACTGTTATGTAAGATCAGATACAGACAAATGTACAGTGGAACTCAGTAGTCATTGTTATATCAGGTCAGATACAGACAAATGCACAGTGGAACTCAGTAGTCATTGTTATATTAGGTCAGATACAGACAAATGTACAATGGAATTCAGTAGTCATTGTTATATAAGGTCAGATACAGACAAATGTACAATGGAATTCAGTAGTCATTGTTATATAAGGTCAGATACAGACAAATGTACAATGGAATTCAGTAGTCATTGTTATATTAGGTCAGATACAGACAAATGTACAATGGAATTCAGTAGTCATTGTTATATTAGGTCAGATACAGACAAATGTACAATGGAATTCAGTAGTCATTGTTATATTAGGTCAGATACAGACAAATGTACAATGGAATTCAGTAGTCATTGTTATATATGGTCAGATACAGACAAATGTACAATGGAATTCAGTAGTCATTGTTATATTAGGTCAGATACAGACAAATGTACAATGGAATTCAGTAGTCATTGTTATATTAGGTCAGATACAGACAAATGTACAATGAATTCAGTAGTCATTGTTATATTAGGTCAGATACAGACAAATGTACAATGGAATTCAGTAGTCATTGTTATATTAGGTCAGATACAGACAAATGTACAATGGAATTCAGTAGTCATTGTTATATTAGGTCAGATACAGACAAATGTACAATGGAATTCAGTAGTCATTGTTATATATAAGGTCAGATACAGACAAATGTACAATGGAATTCAGTAGTCATTGTTATATTAGGTCAGATACAGACAAATGTACAATGGAATTCAGTAGTCATTGTTATATTAGGTCAGATACAGACAAATGTACAATGGAATTCAGTAGTCATTGTTATATTAGGTCAGATACAGACAAATGTACAATGGAATTCAGTAGTCATTGTTATATTAGGTCAGATACAGATGTACAGACAAATGTACAATGCAAATTCAGTAGTCATTGTTATATAAGGTCAGATACAGACAAATGTACAATGGAATTCAGTAGTCATTGTTATATAAGGTCAGATACAGACAAATGTACAATGGAATTCAGTAGTCATTGTTATATTAGGTCAGATACAGACAAATGTACAATGGAATTCAGTAGTCATTGTTATATTAGGTCAGATACAGACAAATGTACAATGGAATTGAGTAGTCATTGTTATATAAGGTCAGATACAGACAAATGTACAATGGAATTCAGTAGTCATTGTTATATAAGATCAGATACAGACAAATGTACAATGGAATTCAGTAGTCATTGTTATATAAGGTCAGATACAGACAAATGTACAATGGAATTCAGTAGTCATTGTTATATTAGGTCAGATACAGACAAATGTACAATGGAATTCAGTAGTCATTGTTATATTAGGTCAGATACAGACAAATGTACAATGGAATTCAGTAGTCATTGTTATATTAGGTCAGATACAGACAAATGTACAATGGAATTCAGTAGTCATTGTTATATAAGGTCAGATACAGACAAATGTACAATGGAATTCAGTAGTCATTGTTATATTAGGTCAGATACAGACAAATGTACAATGGAATTCAGTAGTCATTGTTATATAAGGTCAGATACAGACAAATGTACAATGGAATTCAGTAGTCATTGTTATATAAGGTCAGATACAGACAAATGTACAATGGAATTGAGTAGTCATTGTTATATAAGGTCAGATACAGACAAATGTACAATGGAATTCAGTAGTCACTGTTATATAAGGTCAGATACAGACAAATGTACAATGGAACTCAGTAGTCATTGTTATATAAGGTCAGATACAGACAAATGTACAATGGAACTTCAGTAGTCATTGTTATATAAGGTCAGATACAGACAAATGTACAATGGGAATTCAGTAGTCATTGTTATATAAGGTCAGATACAGACAAATGTACAATGGAATTCAGTAGTCATTGTTATATAGGTCAGATACAGACAAATGTACAATGGAATTCAGTAGTCATTGTTATATTAGGTCAGATACAGACAAATGTACAGTGGAATTCAGTAGTCATTGTTATATTAGGTCAGATACAGACAAATGTACAATGGAACTCAGTAGTCATTGTTATATTAGGTCAGATACAGACAAATGTACAATGGAACTCAGTAGTCATTGTTATATAAGGTCAGATACAGACAAATGTACAATGGAATTCAGTAGTCATTGTTATATAGGTCAGATACAGACAAATGTACAATGGAATTCAGTAGTCATTGTTATATAAGGTCAGATACAGACAAATGTACAATGGAATTCAGTAGTCATTGTTATATAAGGTCAGATACAGACAAATGTACAATGGAATTCAGTAGTCATTGTTATATAAGGTCAGATACAGACAAATGTACAATGGAACTCAGTAGTCATTGTTATATTAGGTCAGATACAGACAAATGTACAGTGGAATTCAGTAGTCATTGTTATATAGGTCAGATACAGACAAATATACAATGGAATCAGTAGTCATTGTTATATAAGGTCAGATACAGACAAATGTACAATGGAACTCAGTAGTCATTGTTATATTAGGGTCAGATACAGACAAATGTACAATGGAATTCAGTAGTCATTGTTATATAAGGTCAGATACAGACAAATGTACAATGGAATTCAGTAGTCATTGTTATATATAGGTCAGATACAGACAAATGTACAATGGAATTCAGTAGTCATTGTTATATAAGGTCAGATACAGACAAATGTACAATGGAATTCAGTAGTCATTGTTATATTAGGTCAGATACAGACAAATGTACAATGGAATTCAGTAGTCATTGTTATATAAGGTCAGATACAGACAAATGTACAATGGAACTCAGTAGTCATTGTTATATAAGGTCAGATACAGACAAATGTACAGTGGAACTAAGTAGTCATTGTTATATAATGTCAGATACAGACAAATGTACAATGGAACTCAGTAGTCATTGTTATATAAGGTCAGATACAGACAAATGTACAATGGAATTCAGTAGTCATTGTTATATAAGGTCAGATACAGACATATGTACAATGGAATTCAGTAGTATTGTTATATAAGGTCAGATACAGACAAATGTACAATGGAATTGAGTAGTCATTGTTATATAAGGTCAGATACAGACAAATGTACAATGGAATCAGTAGTCATTGTTATATAAGGTCAGAATACAGACAAATGCACAGTGGAATCAGTAGTCATTGTTATATAAGGTCAGATACAGACAAATGCACAGTGGAATCAGTAGTCATTGTTATATAGCTCCCTATTCTATTTATCTGCCACCCAGATTGCATTTATATCTCCAATAAATGCAATCTAACAATCCTTTAATTGTTGAATAAAGTCAGATACAGACGTCCACATACAATGCCATAATAATAACGGATGCAAGGAAACTGGTCTAAACATGTGACAATGAGAGAGAGTTTCGAAATGGCAATTAATTTTCGTCTAATGCAAAAAACAGATGCCAGTATCTTTTGATATATTGAAAATGAGGGTTTGTGACACAAAACCAACAATAATCTCCAAGAGGACAAGTATTTTTGAGAAACTATCATCCAGCACAATACATGTATCAGGAATCGCCACGAGGAAGAGTGATTTTAGACACTATCAGCCAGTACAATATCAGGAATTGCCATGAGGACGAGTGATTTTAGACACTATCAGCCAGTACAATTTCAGAACATGCTATTGAGGAAGAGTGATTTTAGACACTATTAGCCAGTACAATTTCAGAACATGCAATGAGGACGAGTGATTTTAGACACTATTAGCCAGTATATAATATCAGGAATTGCCATGAGGAAGAGTGATTTTTAGACACTATCAGCCAGTATAATATCAGGAATTGCCATGAGGAAGAGTGATTTTGGACAGTATCAGCCAGTACAATATCAGGAATTGCCATGGGGAGGAGTGATTTTAGACACTATCAGCCAGTATAATTTCAGAACATGCTATGAGGAAAATGATTTTAGACACTATTAGCCAGTACAATATCAGGAATTGCCGTGAGGACGAGTGATTTTAGACACTATCAGCCAGTATAAATTCAGAACATGCTATGAGGACGAGTGATTTTAGACACTATCAGCCAGTACAATATCAGGAATTGCCATGAGGACGAATGTTTTTAGACACTATACAGCCAGTACATTATCAGCCATGAGGACGAGTGATTTTAGACACAATCAGCCAGTACAATATCAGGATTGCCGTGAGGAAGAATGATTTTAGACACTATTAGCCAGTATAATATCAGGAATTGCCATGAGGACGAGTGATTTTAGACACTATCAGCCAGTACAATATCAGAATTGCATGAGGAAAAATGATGGTTTTAGACACTATTTAGCCAGTACAATATCAGGAATTGCCATGAGGACGAGTGATTTTAGACACTATCAGCCAGTACAATATTCAGGAACATGCAATGAGGAAGACGAGTGATTTTAGACACTATTAGCCAGTATAATATCAGGAATTGCCATGAGGAAGAGTGATTTTAGACACTATCAGCAAGTATAATTTCAGAACATGCAATGAGGAAAATATTTAGACACTATTAGCTATATCAGGAATTGCCGTGAGGACGAGTGAATTTTAGACAGTATCAGCCAGTACAATTTCAGAACATGCAATGAGGACGAGTGATTTTAGACACTATATAGCCAGTATAATATCAGAGAATTGCCATGAGGAAGAGTGATTTTAGACACTATCAGCAAGTATAATATCAGGTATTGCTACGAGGACGAGTGAATTTAGACAGTATCAGCCAGTACAATATCAGGAATTGCCACGAGGAAGAGTGATTTTAGACACTATCAGCCAGTACAATATCAGAACATTGCAATGAGGACGAGTGATTTTAGACACTATCAGCCAGTACAATATCAGGAATTGCCGTGAGGAAGAGTGATTTTAGACACTATCAGCCAGTACAATATCAGGAATTGCCGTGAGGAAGAGTGATTTTAGACACTATCAGCCAGTACAATATCAGGAATTGCCGTGAGGACGAGTGATTTTAGACACTATCAGCCAGTACAATATCAGAACATTGCTATGAGGACACGTGATTTTAGACACTATCAGCCAGTACAATATCAGAACATGCCATGAGGACGAGTGATTTTAGACACTATCAGCCAGTACAATATCAGGAATTGCCGTGAGGACGAGTGATTTTAGACAGTATCATGCCAGTACAATATTCAGAACATGCAATGAGGACGAGTGATTTTAGACACTATCAGCCAGTACAATATCAGGAATTGCCATGAGGAAAGAGTGATTTTAGACACTATCAGCCAGTTTAATTTCAGAACATGCAATGAGGACGAGTGATTTTAGACACTATCAGCCAGTACAATATCAGGAATTGCCGTGAGGAAGAGTGATTTTAGACAGTATCAGCCAGTACAATATCAGGAACATTGCAATGGGGGACGAGTGATTTTAGACACTATCAGCCAGTACAATATCAGGAATTGCCGTGAGGAAGAGTGATTTTAGACAGTATCAGCCAGTACAATATCAGGAATTGCCATGAGGACGAGTGATTTTAGACAGTACAATCAGGAATTGCCCGAGGAGAGTGATTTTAGACATATCAGCCAGTACAATATCAGGAATTGCCATGAGGAAGAGTGATTTTAGACACTATCAGCCAGTACAATATCAGGAATTGCCATGAGGAAGAGTGATTTTAGACAGTATCAGCCAGTACAATATCAGGAATTGCCAAGAGGAAGAGTGATTTTAGACACTATCAGCCAGTACAATATCAGGAATTGCCATGAGGGACGAGTGATTTTAGACACTATCAGCCAGTATAATTTCAGGAACATGCTATGAGGACGAGTGATTTTAGACAGTATCAGCCAGTACAATATCAGGAATTGCCATGAGGACGAGTGATTTTAGACACTATCAGCCAGTACAATATCAGGAATTTGCCATGAGGAAGAGTGATTTTAGACACTATTAGCCAGTACAATATCAGGAATTGCCATGAGGAAGAGTGATTTTAGACACTATTAGCCAGTACAATATCAGGAATTGCCATGAGGAAGAGTGATTTTAGACACTATTAGCCAGTACAATATCAGGAATTGCCGTGAGGACGAGTGTTTTTTAGACACTATCAGCCAGTATAATTTTTAGAACATGCTATGAGGACGAGTGATTTTAGACACTATCAGCCAGTACAATATCAGGAACATGCCATGAGGACGAGTGATTTTAGACACTATCAGCCGGTACAATATCAGAAATTGCCATGAGGAAGAGTGATTTTAGACACTATTAGCCAGTACAATATCAGGAATTGCCATGTGGAAAGAGTGATTTTAGACACTATCAGCCAGTACAATTTCAGAAATTGCCGTGAGGAAGTGATTTTTAGACACTATCAGCCAGTATAATTCAGGAATTGCCAAGAGGAAGAGTGATTTTAGACACTATCAGCCAGTACAAATATCAGGAAATTGCCATGAGGAAGAGTGATTTTAGACACTATCAGCCAGTACAATATCAGGAATTGCCATGGGACGAGTGATTTTAGACACTATCAGCCAGTACAATATCAGGAATTGCCGTGAGGACGAGTGATTTTAGACACTATCAGCCAGTACAATATCAGGAATTGCCATGAGGAGACGAGTGATTTTAGACACTATCAGCCAGTACAATATCAGGAATTGCCACGAGGACGAGTGATTTTAGACAGTAATCAGCCAGTACAATATCAGGAATTGCCATGAGGAAGAGTGATTTTAGACACTATCAGCCAGTACAATTTCAGAACATGCCATGAGGACGAGTGATTTTAGACACTATCAGCCAGTACAAAATTTCAGGAATTGCTATGAGGACGAGTGATTTTAGACACTATCAGCCACTATAATATCAGGAATTGCCATGAGGACGAGTGATTTTAGACATGCCAGTATAATTCAGAACATGCTATGAGGACGAGTGATTTTAGACAGTATCAGCCAGTACAATATCAGGAATTGCCATGAGGACGAGTGATTTTAGACACTATCAGCCAGTACAATATCAGGAATTGCCATGAGGACGAGTGATTTTAGACACTATCAGCCAGTACAATATCAGGAATTGCCACGAGGACGAGTGATTTTAGACACTATCAGCCAGTACAATATCAGGAATTGCCATGAGGAAGAGTGATTTTAGACAGTATCAGCCAGTACAATATCAGGAATTGCCAAGAGGAAGAGTGATTTTAGACACTATTCAGCCAGTATAATTTCAGAACATGCTATGAGGACGAGTGATTTTAGACACTAATATAGCCAGTACAATATCAGAAATTGCCATGAGGAAGAGTGATTTTAGACACTATTAGCCAGTACAATATCAGGAATTGCCGTGAGGACGAGTGTTTTTAGACACTATCAGCCAGTATAATTTTAGAACATGCTATGAGGACGAGTGATTTTAGACACTATTAGCCAGTACAATATCAGGAATTGCCATGAGGAAGAGTGATTTTAGACACTATCAGCCAGTACAATTTCAGAACATGCTATGAGGACGAGTGATTTTAGACACTATCAGCCGTACAATATCAGGAATTGCCATTAGGAAGAGTGATTTTAGACACTATTAGCCAGTACAATATCAGGAATTGCCGTGAAAGTGTTTTAGACACTATCAGCCAGTACAATTTCAGAACATGCTATGAGGACGAGTGATTTTAGACACTATCAGCCAGTATAATATATCAGGAATTGCCAAGAGGACGAGTGATTTTAGACACTATCAGCCAGTACAATATCAGGAATTGCCATGAGGACGAGTGATTTTAGACACTATCAGCCAGTACAATATCAGGAATTGCCGTGAGGAAGAGTGATTTTAGACACTAGTATCAGCCAGTACAATATCAGGAATTGCCATGAGGAAGAGTGATTTTAGACACTATCAGCCAGTACAATATCAGGAATTGCCACGAGGACGAGTGATTTTAGACACTATCAGCCAGTACAATATCAGGAATTGCCATGAGGAAGAGTGATTTTAGACAGTATCAGGCCAGTACAATATCAGGAATTGCCAAGAGGAAGAGTGATTTTAGACACTATCAGCCAGTACAATATCAGGAATTGCCATGAGGACGAGTGATTTTAGACACTATCAGCCAGTACAAATATCAGGAATTGCCATGAGGACGAGTGATTTTAGACACTATCAGCCAGTACAATATCAGGAATTGCCATGAGGACGAGTGATTTTAGACACTATCAGCCAGTACAATATCAGGAATTGCCATGAGGACGAGTGATTTTAGACACTATCAGCCAGTACAATATCAGGAATTGCCACGAGGACGAGTGATTTTAGACACTATCAGCCAGTACAATATCAGGAATTGCCATGAGGACGAGTGATTTTAGAGACACTATCAGCCAGTACAATTTCAGGAATTGCCATGAGGACGAGTGATTTTAGACACTATCAGCCAGTACAATATCAGGAATTGCCATGAGGAAGAGTGATTTTAGACACTATCAGCCAGTATAATATCAGAAATTGCCATGAGGACGAGTGATTTTAGACACTATCAGCCAGTATAATTTCAGAATTGCCATGAGGAGAGTGATTTTAGACACTATCAGCCGGTACAATATCAGAATTGCCATGAGAACGAGTGATTTTAGACACTATCAGCCAGTACAATATCAGAACATGCCATGAGGACGAGTGATTTTAGACACTATCAGCCAGTATAATATCAGAAATTGCCATGAGGAAGAGTGATTTTAGACACTATCAGCCGGTACAATATCAGGAATTGCCATGAGGACGAGTGATTTTAGACACTATCAGCCAGTATAATTTCAGAACATGCTATGAGGACGAGTGATTTTAGACACTATCAGCCAGTACTAATATCAGGAATTGCCATGAGAAGAGTGATTTTAGACACTATCAGCCAGTATAGTTTCAGAACATGCATGAGGACGAGTCATTTTAGACCTGACTATCAGCCAGTATAATTTCAGGAACATGCTATGAGGAAGAGTGATTTTAGACACTATCAGCCAGTACAATATCAGGACATTGCCATGAGGAAGAGTGATTTTAGACACTATCAGCCAGTATAATTTCAGAACATGCTATGAGGAAAAATGATTTTAGACACTATCAGCCAGTATAATTATCAGAACTTGCCATGAGGAAGAGTGATTTTAGACACTATCAGCAGATATACAATTTCAGGAATTGCCATGAGGAAAAGTGATTTTAGACACTATCAGCCAGTATAATTTCAGAATGCCATGAGGAAGAGTGATTTTAGACACTATCAGCCAGTATAATATCAGGAATTGCCATGAGGGACGAGTGATTTTAGACACTATCAGCCAGTACAATATCAGGAATTGCCATGAGGACGAGTGATTTTAGACACTATCAGCCAGTACAATATCAGGAATTGCCGTGAGGACGAGTGATTTTAGACACTATCAGCCAGTACAATATCAGGAATTGCCATGAGGAACGAGTGATTTTAGACACTATCAGCCAGTACAATATCAGGAATTGCCATGAGGACGAGTGATTTTAGACACTATCAGCCAGTACAATATCAGGAATTGCCATGAGGACGAGTGATTTTAGACACTATCAGCCAGTACAATATCAGGAATTGCCATGAGGACGAGTGATTTTAGACACTATCAGCCAGTACAATATCAGGAATTGCCATGAGGAAGAGTGATTTTAGACAGTATCAGCCAGTACATAATATCAGGAATTGCCATGAGGAAGAGTGATTTTAGACACTATCAGCCAGTATAATTTCAGAAACATTGCTATGAGGACGAGTGATTTTAGACACTATCAGCCAGTACAATATCAGGAATTGCCATGAGGACGAGTGATTTTAGACACTATCAGCCAGTATAATATTCAGGAATTGCCATGAGGACGAGTGATTTTAGACAGTATCAGCCAGTACAATATCAGGAATTGCCATGAGGACGAGTGATTTTAGACACTATCAGCCAGTATAATATCAGAACATTGCCGATGAGGAAGAGTGATTTTAGACACTATCAGCCAGTACAATATCAGGAATTGCCGTGAGGACGAGTGATTTTAGACACTATTCAGCCAGTATAATTTCAGAACATGCTATGAGGACAGAGTGATTTTAGACACTATCCTGCCATATTCAGTAATTGCTGAGTGTCTAGAGTGATTTTTGCTGAGACACTATTATCAGCCAGTATAATTCAGGAATTGCCATGAGGAAGAGTGATTTTAGACACTATCAGCCAGTACAATATCAGGAATTGCCATGGGGACGAGTGATTTTAGACACTATCAGCCAGTATAATTTCAGAACATGCTATGAGGAAGAGTGATTTTAGACACAATCAGCCAGTACCAATATCATCAGGACTATTACCAGTATTGCCATGAGGAACGAGTGATTTTAGACACTATCAGCCAGTATAATTTCAGAACATGCTATGAGGACGAGTGATTTTAGACACTATCAGCCAGTACAATATCAGGAATTGCCATGAGGACGAGTGATTTTAGACACTATCAGCCAGTATAATTTCAGAACATGCTATGAGGAAAAGTGATTTTAGACACTATCAGCCAGTAACTAATATCAGGAATTGCCGTACAATATCGGAGGGACGAGTGATTTTAGACACTATCAGCCAGTATAATTTCAGAACATGCTATGAGGACGAGTGATTTTAGACACTATCAGCCAGTACAATATCAGGAATTGCCATGAGGAAGAGTGATTTTAGACACTATCAGCCAGTACAATATCAGGAATTGCCATGAGGACGAGTGATTTTAGACACTATCAGCCAGTACAATATCAGGAATTGCCATGAGGACGAGTGATTTTTAGACACTATCAGCCAGTATAATATCAGGAATTGCCATGAGGAAGAGTGATTTTAGACACTATCAGCCAGTACAATATCAGGAATTGCCATGAGGACGAGTGATTTTAGACACTATCAGCCAGTATAATTTCAGAACATGCTATGAGGACGAGTGATTTTAGACAGTATCAGCCAGTACAATATCAGGAATTGCCATGAGGACGAGTGATTTTAGACACTATCAGCCAGTACAATATCAGGAATTGCCATGAGGAAGAGTGATTTTAGACACTATCAGCCAGTACAATATCAGGAATTGCCATGAGGAAGAGTGATTTTAGACACTATCAGCCAGTACAATATCAGGAATTGCCATGAGGAAGAGTGATTTTAGACACTATCAGCCAGTATAATTTCAGAACATGCTATGAGGAAAATGATTTTAGACACTATCAGCCAGTACAATATCAGGAATTGCCATGAGGAAGAGTGATTTTTAGACACTATCAGCCAGTACAATATCAGGAATTGCCATGAGGAGAGTGATTTTAGACACTATCAGCCAGTATAATTTCAGAAATTGCCATGAGGACGAGTGATTTTAGACACTATCAGCCAGTACAATATCAGGAATTGCCATGAGGACGAGTGATTTTAGACACTATCAGCCAGTACAATATCAGGAATTGCCATGAGGACGAGTGATTTTAGACACTATCAGCCAGTACAATATCAGGAATTGCCATGAGGAAGAGTGATTTTAGACACTATCAGCCAGTACAATATCAGGAATTGCCATGAGGACGAGTGATTTTAGACACTATCAGCCAGTACAATATCAGAACATGCCATGAGGACGAGTGATTTTAGACACTATCAGCCAGTACAATATCAGGAATTGCCATGAGGACGAGTGATTTTAGACACTATCAGCCAGTATAATATCAGGACATGCCATGAGGACGAGTGATTTTAGACACTATCAGCCAGTACAATATCAGGAATTGCCATGAGGACGAGTGATTTTAGACACTATCAGCCAGTACAATATCAGGAATTGCCATGAGGAAGAGTGATTTTAGACACTATCAGCCAGTACAATATCAGGAATTGCCATGAGGACGAGTGATTTTAGACACTATCAGCCAGTACAATATCAGGAATTGCCATGAGGAAGAGTGATTTTAGACACTATCAGCCAGTACAATATCAGGAATTGCCATGAGGACGAGTGATTTTAGACACTATCAGCCAGTATAATTTCAGAACATGCTATGAGGACGAGTGATTTTAGACACTATCAGCCAGTACAATATCAGGAATTGCCATGAGGAAGAGTGATTTTAGACACTATCAGCCAGTACAATATCAGGAATTGCCATGAGGACGAGTGATTTTAGACACTATCAGCCAGTACAATATCAGGAATTGCCATGAGGAAGAGTGATTTTAGACACTATCAGCCAGTACAATATCAGGAATTGCCATGAGGAAGAGTGATTTTAGACACTATCAGCCAGTACAATATCAGGAATTGCCATGAGGACGAGTGATTTTAGACACTATCAGCCAGTACAATATCAGGAATTGCCGTGAGGACGAGTGATTTTAGACACTATCAGCCAGTACAATATCAGGAATTGCCATGAGGACGAGTGATTTTAGACACACTATCAGCCAGTACAATATCAGGAATTGCCATGAGGAAGAGTGATTTTAGACACTATCAGCCAGTACAATTTCAGGAATTGCCATGAGGACGAGTGATTTTAGACACTATCAGCCAGTACAATATCAGGAATTGCCATGAGGAAGAGTGATTTTAGACACTATCAGCCAGTACAATATCAGGAATTGCCATGAGGACGAGTGATTTTAGACACTATCAGCCAGTATAATATCAGAACATGCTATGAGGACGAGTGATTTTAGACACTATCAGCCAGTACAATAATCAGAATTGCCATGAGGACGAGTGATTTTAGACAGTATCAGCCAGTACAATATCAGGAATTGCCATGAGGACGAGTGATTTTAGACACTATCAGCCAGTACAATATCAGGAATTGCCATGAGGAAAGTGATTTTAGACACTATCAGCCAGTACAATATCAGGAATTGCCATGAGGAGAGTGATTTTAGACACTATCAGCCAGTACAATAGAATCGAGTGATTTTAGACATATCAGCCAGTACAATATCAGGAATTGCCATGAGGAAGAGTGATTTTAGACACTATCAGCCAGTACAATATCAGGAATTGCCATGAGGACGAGTGATTTTAGACACTATCAGCCAGTATAATTTCAGAACATGCTATGAGGAAAGTGATTTTAGACACTATCAGCCAGTACAATATCAGGAATTGCCATGGGACGAGTGATTTTAGACACTATCAGCCAGTATAATTTCAGAACATGCTATGAGGAAAATGATTTTAGACACTATCAGCCAGTACAATATCAGGAATTGCCGTGAGGACGAGTGATTTTAGACACTATCAGCCAGTATAATTTCAGAACATGCTATGAGGAAAATGATTTTAGACACTATCGAGTACAATATCAGGAATTGCCATGGAAGAGTGATTTTAGACACTATCAGCCAGTATAATATCAGGACATTGCCTGAGGAAAGTGATTTTAGACACTATCAGCCAGTATAATATCAGGAATTGCCATGAGGAAGAGTGATTTTAGACACTATCAGCCAGTATAATATCAGGAATTGCCATGAGGAAGAGTGATTTTAGACAAGTATCAGCCAGTACAATATCAGGAATTGCCATGGGGACGAGTGATTTTAGACACTATCAGCCAGTATAATTTCAGAACATGCTATGAGGAAAATGATTTTAGACACTATCAGCCAGTACAATATCAGGAATTGCCGTGAGGACGAGTGATTTTAGACACTATCAGCCAGTATAATTTCAGAACATGCTATGAGGACGAGTGATTTTAGACACTATCAGCCGGTACAATATCAGGAATTGCCATGAGGACGAGTGATTTTAGACACTATCAGCCAGTATAATTTCAGAACATGCTATGAGGACGAGTGATTTTAGACACTATCAGCCAGTACAATATCAGGAATTGCCATGAGGACGAGTGGTTTTAGACACTATCAGCCAGTACAATATCAGGAATTGCCATGAGGACGAGTGATTTTAGACACAATCAGCCAGTACAATATCAGGAATTGCCGTGAGGACGAGTGATTTTAGACACTATCAGCCAGTATAATTTCAGAACATGCTATGAGGAAAAGTGATTTTAGACACTATCAGCCAGTACAATATCAGGAATTGCCATGAGGACGAGTGATTTTAGACACTATCAGCCAGTATAATTTCAGAACATGCTATGAGGACGAGTGATTTTAGACACTATCAGCCAGTACAATATCAGGAATTGCCATGAGGACGAGTGATTTTAGACACTATCAGCCAGTACAATATCAGGAATTGCCATGAGGACGAGTGATTTTAGACACTATCAGCCAGTACAATATCAGGAATTGCCACGAGGACGAGTGTTTTTGAGACACAATCAACCAGTAAAATATTTGGAATTGCCAAGAGGAAGAGTGTTTTTGAGACACTGTCGGGCAGTAAAATATTAGAAATCGCCACGAGGACGAGTATTTATGAGACACTATCAGCCAGTACAATATCAGTAATGTCGTTTTGGGAGCATGATTTTCTAGAACTCGAGGCCAGACCAATAAGGATCCTTAGTCAAAAAGGGTTTCATATTTAGGAGACTCGGAAGAAATGTTCTGGTATATCTATTAACATTATTTTCCCCACATAGTCAATAAATATTAAATATTCCATAACCTTGAGTAACTATAATGACCGCTGTGAGTGTCCTGAGTCCGATCAGCCCTACCCACTATAATAGTCTGAGATAGGCTTCCTGTGTATAACCGTTGATTTATGGGATTATACTAATCTGTTTATTCCATAATGATGACTGGCTGAGATACACCAGGTCAATCACACTAATAGTAGAATGCTGAATCACTGGTTTTATTTTCCAATCAACTAAATCACAAATCTCATTATCTAGTTTGATAAACTCTATAATTCGTCTCATTGCAGGAGATTTTCACACTCGTGTGTTTATTAACGGATTTGACATTGGAATGGGTGTGTTGATGTGTGGGCTACCACATGCGGATAACAGGGGAGGGCTCGTTAGTGATGACCTTTGTAAGGCATTGTGTAACACCATGGAAGAATGGCATCACATTTACAATAACGTACATTGAAGCAATGTTATACTATATTTACAGATTTCGTTGTTGAGATGTTGGACTGAGGCTAGTACTTTTAACCGCTAATATGTGTTACTAAAACATTTTAAAAATGGTTATAGAATAGAGAAATTAAAAGAAAGTCACAAAAAACTGAATATGTCATCAAAGATCACAAGTTGTATTCAAGCTATTGATTTCGTTTTGTTTTTTTCCCTGTTGATCATTATATAACACATCCATGATGCCTGTTAATAAATGATATCTTTTTAAAACAATATACTTTACTTTAATATAGGATCAGGAAAAAGGGCCTATTCTAGTATTTAATACATAGTTAATTAAAACGGACTAACGGAAGCCAACTTAGCATTATACAATCAATCTGAACAACAAATGATATCCATTTCAGTATGAGCTTTTTGCGTTTTGACACTATATTCGTGGAGTAAAATTATAATATCTAAACAAATGAAAGAGTAATCATACAAACAGGATCTCAATACCTTGATGTATCGTGCTATAATAGTACTTTAATATCAAAACCAAACAAGACAGACTTGACCGGAGTCGTACCTCTCTTCATTGCCATCAACATGGCCGTATGTTTCTCACTACCTACCACCTACTTTGTCTACACAAGCCGCACGAGAGCTGGGTCCAGTCACGTGCCGATACACTGAGTCCGGCTGTGACAACTTTACACAAACATACTCATAAACAAAATATCATATCTGGCGCTCATATCTTCACGCGGAGTCTACTTTTTCTTACATCGTTATACTAACATGGTATCTGTATAAACAAAAACAACCGACGGTAATGATCTGGCATTAATATAATTTTGCACTGATGGTAATCCGATCAAAAAGTTTCAACGGTTTTACAATTTTACAAAATTGTTTAGTGAAAAAAAAGTAATTTCTAATAATGAAAATCTCATATTCACAATTCTATTTTCCTCTCTACAAACATTATAATATTTTTTTTTAAAATAAATTACGAAAATTGTATCACATTATTCATGTGCGAATGAAATGTGCTAAAAATGTCCAATAAATTAGAGAATATATATATATCTTTTTAAAGAATGTATTTAATTGACGCCAATATCATCATTTTATGAGAATTTACACGTGTTTGGCATCAATACTACCTAAAATCTTAAAGTCGGTTAATTTTTTTAGGCCAAAGCTGTTGAACATTTGCTCCAGCCTTGTTTCTCCGTGCAGGCTCCACTCACTGTTGACCCTTACCATCACGGACAAGGCCCAGAATGATGGTATGCCAATGAGCTCTAAATGTTGGCTTTAGACTGCAACAGTTTATTCTTCAACATATGTGAAACGATGTTTATGATGTATCTATTGAATTTTGTTAATGTGTTTGTAAGTCTATAACAGAAGGACTTATATCGAATTCATTAACTGGTATTTCTTCTTGTAAAGCATGCTAATTATTATTTTGTTTCGAAGGTTTCAATTATCTGTTAACATCTCTATTAAACAGAAAAATAGAAATATTTCGGAGGAATTTTTCTGAAACGGATTTTTTTTTCGCAGTATTGCCGAGTGAATATTACAGATCGAAAGTCATCGATTTCTGATGTATTCCTACTGCTCTCATAGAATAATAAAAGAACATGGAATTCGATATGGTGTGTAATTACCTGTAGCAATGAACTGAAACACCTTACAAAACACCTGGATATTCACAATTTAAACACACCTGTATGTTTACAAATAAGTAATGAAACTAAATTGTTTTTGTTCTAAATATATCCAGGTATGTTTATTTAAAGGATCATAGTTTTTAGCGTCGTCATTGCATTAAGTATTTACCTGATGTCAATATTGAAATATCGGGGCATACCAAACATCTACGGAATGTTACTAATCTGGTATCGCCCGCGGTTTTCTTCTGTGATTTAAAACACTTATCTCCAGATATCATATTGTCGAGTGACGGTAAACAGAATCACATCCACTACAACAACTTATTACCGAAAATGATTCTTACTTAACTAGTGGCTCGTCATGTCGATACTCAATTATCAGATTAATTGTGATTTACGTCTTGATTAGTCCGATGAATAAATCATACAAAACACATTTCTTTCTATTCGGTCTCGTGGCACAAAGGTCTTATTGGTGCATTGATATAATATACAATACACCGGAATCCTCTTCTGATCAGTTAGATAATTACAAAAGAAAAATAACCAATCTATTTGTTAAAGATTAATTAATTATCAGCTCAAATATATTTATTGTGACACTTATCATCCGATAACGAAATACAAGCCATTATAACAAGGTCTAAACATTTCTCGTCCTCAAATGACCTCTATATTTTACATTGTATCCGCTCAAGGTGGTGGCATGAAATGACATTTCTCCTGAATTGTAACACACACACACACACAAAATATTTATCAAACAATAAATTGTTATTTTTCCATTCAATATATTTGATTCCTTTGGTACATCACACGATTTCTTAACACATAATCGTCACAATCGGTTTATCCTTTGGTATTCTACCTAAAATCCCACATACTGAATACAAAACCACACAAATCTCGTCAAAATTTGCATGGTAGATACATTTGTAAGAGTCACCCCGATATCTAAGAACCCATGCATTCGATATACATTCGGTATCTAATAAAATGCCGCCCTAATATCTAAAAACGCAAACATTCGGTAAACATTCGCTATCTAATAAAATGCCGCCCCAATATCTAAGAGCCAATACATTCGGTATACATTCGGTATCGAACCCCTTCATTTGATATACATTCGGTAACTGCCACCCCGATATCATTCAATATCTAATAAAATGCCACCCCGATATCTGTAAACTGGAATGTTGAGTATGTGTTGTATGTTTAGGGTGTGAAATGAGATCTGTTGGGGCGTACTTGTGTTCCCTCGCGGGAGGGACAAGTGGTCTTATATCATTGATTTCTACTCTAAATCTCCTTTGTACTGAAGGTATATTAATGTGTTAGCGTAAGGGGCGACAAGTTACGTGACCTTGACCTTGGTTTGCCCGCGACATACACACGCCTGACAGGGCGCCCCATACAAACCGCTGACTTTGTCTGAGTTATAGCGACCAATACACATACTTGTCTGTCACATTATGCAATAGTGCGATTGATAGCCAATTTTGCCAGTAGATAACACAGAAATTTATATTCCTAAAATACCTTAACAGCCTTCAATGAGTTTTATAGTTATAATAAATCAGCAGCATGGAATTCCTTTACATGATAAGTCATCATCTTATAGAATTGGTGGGGAGAATAAATACGAAAATATATAGCAATATTTTTACGCTATTTATTCATGTCTTTCAATAGGAAGTTATTTTTGTCTAGTCTTGTATTTGTTACTACTTTTGCTAAAAATAGTGGTTTACATTCTAGTGACAACGGCTCCTAATGAAGAAACTATAAACTTCCTACAGAGGATTTAATTTTCCCGAGAAAAATAAATTATCGATCTAATACCAACACTTAGAACAATCAACTAGTGACCGATAGAGAGATGACCTGTTGTAAAATGTTAAGTACTTGAACAGTTCTGTAACAGTGATCTAGGATGCAGAACTAATGGTGGAATGTGACACGCCGATAACTAAGTCAATGTGACCCAGGTATAGAGAAAAGTCTAGTACAAAATGTCATACATCTGATAACTAAGTCACTGTGACCTAGCTATAGAGGAAAGTCTAGTACAAAAATGTCACACACTTGATAACTAAATCACTGTGACCCAGTTATAGAGGAAAGTATCGTATAAAAATGTCATACATCTGATAACTAAGTCACTGTGACCCAGTTATAGAGGAAAGTATCGTATAAAAATGTCATACATCTGATAACTAAGTCACTGTGACCCAGGTATAGAGGAAAGTATCGTACAAAAATGACATACACCTGATAACTAAGTCACTGTGACCTAGATATAGAGGAAAGTCTAATACAAAAATGACATACATTTGATAACTAAGTCACTGTGATCCAGGTATAGAGGAAATTCTTGTACAAAAATGTCATACACCTGATAACTTAGTCACTGTGACCTAGATATAGAGGAAAGTCTAGTACAAAAATGTCACACACTTGATAACTAAATCACTGTGACCCAGTTATAGAGGAAAATATCGTATAAAAATGTCACACACCTGATAACTAAGTCACTGTGACCCAGGTATAGAGAAAAGTCTAGTACAAAAATGACATACATTTGATAACTAAGTCACTGTGATCCAGGTATAGAGGAAATTCTTGTACAAAAATGTCATACACCTGATAACTTAGTCACTGTGACCTAGATATAGAGGAAAGTCTAGAACAAAAAATGACATACATCTGATAACTAAGTCATTGTGACCTACATATAGAGGAAAGTCTAGTACAAAAAATGACATGCATCTGATAATTCAGCCACTGTGACCTAGATATAGCGGAATGTCTAGAATAAAAATGTCACACAATTGACCTACTTAGTCACTGTTACCCAAAACGACATTTCTAACGTCGATAAGAGACGGACACAGAGCACTCCGAGTCTGTGTCGATGTAAGAAATGTCTATTAAAGAGGAAAGTCTTGCTACGTTAACATACAGAAGGACATATTATTTAAACACGTCACTAATTTGGTTCCATAGCAAATAAAAGAATCACGTTCAAATTATTGAAACCGACAGATGTCATATAAATATTAAAGCAGTTTGCCTTCGATAGTTATCTGTATTCTTAATATTTTGATGTTAAAAAAATCACTACTGTGTTGGTGTTTAGTAACAATCACATGGCTGTGAACGTTAATATTACAGTTTAGCTAAGGATAGAAATCAGTTTTATAATATTATCTTTAATATTACAGTTTAGCTAAGGACAGAAATCAGTTTTAGAATATTATCTTTAATATTACAGTTTAGCTAAGGACAGAAATCAGTTTTAGAATATTATCTTTAATATAACAGTTTAGCTAAGGACAGAAATCAGTTTTATAATATTATCGTTAATATTACGATTTAGCTAAGGACAGAAATCAGTTTTAGAATATTATCTTTAATATTACAGTTTAGCTAAGAACAGAAATCAGTTTTTGAATATAATCGTTAATATTTTAGTTTAGCTAAGAACAGAAATCAGTTTTTTAATATAATCGTTAATATTACAGTTTAGCTCAGGACAGAAATCAGTTTTAGAATATTATCTTTAATATTACAGATTTAGCTCAGGACAGAAATCAGTTTTAGAAAAAAAAATCGTTAATATTATAGCTAAGCTAAGGACAGAAATCAGTTTTTGAATATTATCGTTAATATTACAGTTTATCTCAGGACAGAAATCAGTTTTTGAATATTATCGTTAATATTACAGTTTATCTCAGGACAAAAATCAGTTTTAGAATATTATCGTTAATATTACAGATTTAGCTCAGGACAGAAATCAGTTTTAGAAAAAAAAATCGTTAATATTACGATTTAGCTAAAGACAGAAATCAGTTTTAGAATATTATCTTTAATATTACAGATTTAGCTCAGGACAGAAATCAGTTTTAGAATATTATCGTTAATATTACGATTTAGCTAAAGACAGAAATCAGTTTTAGAATATTATCTTTAATATTACAGATTTAGCTCAGGACAGAAATCAGTTTTAGAATATTATCGTTAATATTACAGATTTAGCTCAGGACAGAAATCAGTTTTAGAATAATATCGTTAATATTACGATTTAGCTAAAGACAGAAATCAGTTTTAGAATATTATCTTTAATATTACAGATTTAGCTCAGGACAGAAATCAGTTTTAGAAAAAAAAATCGTTAATATTATAGCTAAGCTAAGGACAGAAATCAGTTTTAGAATATTATCGTTTGGTAAAGAACACACAAGATGAGTATACAAACCTAAATCATCACAACATTTTAAGATGTGACAGAAAACCCTAGCCGTGATCTATAAATAGAAACAGCAGGCCTTATCCTGTCATAACTCTATATTCAGGGCATGATTTAAGGCATATGACATTCAATATCTGTGACCTAGATACCCTTATTTTTTTAGCACTGGCTCTGTCTAACATTACTGTCAACCCCCAAATATGTACTCAGTACAGTTCAAAGACGGTCAGCAATCATTACATTTTATTGTAATAGTTTATCATTACAACTTAAGGACATTTAAATTAAGATGGAAATTGAAGCTATTTGAAAACCAATATATATATAAAGCCAATTTATCATTATGTAAATTATGTAAATTGATAAACACATGTTGTACATTGATTGGGACAATAGGATGACCAAGGATATTAGAGATGGTAGAATGGACCATAGATTTATCAAACTATAAACAGAAAAGTTTGTGGAGTGAAATAATTATGTTTCATATAAGTTTCTCAGCGAATTTTTGCATAATGATAAAGATATACTGATTTGATAACATGATATAATCTGAACGCTTAAATATGAATCTGGAATCTCAGGAATGGGGATCACAATGCCTATGAGAAACAGGCCAGTAATGATTATAGGATGGCCATAGTCCGCAAGCTATGTACAGAATCGAATATCCCTCAATCATAACGCCAAAAAATATGTCTGTTTAAGGGTTACCCGACAGACCCTAATTTTTTTAATCCCGACCCTTATTTTTTTATCCACTTTTCTACGAAAACATATCAAGAAGTCCGGATTTCGATCCCAGACTCCGGTTCTGGCCATTATTTTAGAGTGAAAAACACTTAAAAAAAAAAAAAAAAAAAATCCTCCCGACCGACACACCAGATTTTTTTTTATATAAGATCGACGTACCAACGATTCAAGTCTTGAGAGATTTAAAATAATTTGAAATAATAATAGCTTGAGCTTGATTCCGTAATGAAAAGCATGTCACAGAGATAACTGACATATGCGTTGTATATTTCTCTTCATTATATAGTAAAGAAGTTATTATAGGCACGCCATCGATGTTCACTGCTTCCTCAATGCTGTGTACGTTACACGTATTTATACTCAGAAACAAATATCCTGTTCGATCAATTTTACATTTTCTCTCATACCTGAGTGTAATGATGATTTACCCCATGCATACACTTATTTCCAGTGAGGCTGTATTTCATGGGTACCCATACAATACCCTCAGGTCGACTGAGGCTGTATTACATGGGTACCCATACAATACCCTCATGTCGGCTGAGGCTGTATTACTGTACATGGGTACCCATACAATACCCTCATGTCGGCTGGGGCTGTATTACTGTACATGGGTACCCATACAATACCCTCATGTCGGTTGAGGCTGTATTACATGGGTACCCATACAATGTACCATAATGTAAATGATAAAAATGTCGAGGTATGAGAGAAAATATAATCTTTCATACATGAATTTGGAGGATAGAGGTATTCCTCCTTCAGGATCACAATATGTTGTAAAACATTAGGGTTTACAAAATTTTGTGTCCCTCGAATAGAATATCCATATCTTGATATTCATTTATGAAAGATTCTTATAATATTATATAATTTGATTGAAGTGAGATAATATATATGATATAGAAGGAGTGATACCATTTTGGTATAAAAATGTATTATTATGTTGAAGCATAGGTTGACGAATAGCAAAAGCATTGTTATGAACCTCATGCCTTCATATTGTCTGAACGGACATCTACACGTATATAGTAGACAGATATGGGCTAATCATAAATATGAATGCTTCGTATGCCATAATAGCATTACTTGTATATATACTGGAATGCGGGTATCCACGTCATCTTTGTATATGTGTACGTAAGTTAATGACCATAAATGTGGACAGGTTTAGTATGTTATGCCTATGACAATCCGAAGTATCTTTAAAATAATCTTTAAAATAAAAAGCACATTGATTTTACAAACAATTAGAAAATGAAGTAACTGTGTTATTGCTAAGCGTAACCAAAGGGGGTTGTGAATGAATCTGTACTTACATTTTCTGCCCTCCATCCAGCATACAATGCTCACCCCGTGTCAACCCAAACTTAAGCCGGCGAATTACCAGAGGAATTCCGGCGAAGAGTCAACATACCATTTCCCAATAATATTGACAAGTTTACTGATTATGTGCAATCCGTATCTAGCGTGCCAGACAATATTCTCCTTGTGGAATATACGAAATTAAACGGTGAAAAAGTAGGCAAAATATAGCGCTTTAATTGTAGAGCCCCTTTAAGTCCTAAATGCTCCTTGGATAAATATATTTTTATCCTATTTAAAAGTAAACAATTTGTGAGGTAAGATATTTGTGGTATGCACTATGCACACACGCTGTATAATGTTATAGCCCACGCCAGGCACGGACACCCGGCGGCTTGGGTCAGACTATCCCTCTCCATAATGCTTTGAGAGGCTTCAGAAAGCCCCTCAGACTCTAAAGGCTGGTGGGATGGAGGAAACGGCAAAAACAAATACCATACGCTCATCAAAGGCAAGAATCGGGGCAAATTTCGTATCACACATATCTGTATAAAGTGTAAATAGTATTTCACCCACACTCATGTGCTTTTTAGTTAAGATTAAAGTTTATCTTCTTTTAACATTTTTATTTAATCATTTCATCATATTTGAACATTCGAATTCCACTGTCGTTGTACCATAACTCAGAATCTTGGTGCCCGGCCCACACTTTACACATAGACACATATAGTATACATAGGTAAAACATATAGCTGGGAAAATCAGTTCTGGACATTGTCATCGAAAAAAATTTATTACATTCTAAATAGCAAATATCGCCAAACTTTTAATATCATATCATATTAAGGAGCAAACCGCTGGTTACAATAAATCTAATACTTTTCTGCGTCATTTTTATAATAACAATTTTGTTAACGACATTTTCCTTGCTTTAAATTCAATAAATAGAGAAAATCACATTTGCCAATTTAATTAAGGTATAATTACAATGATTTTATTTACGATTGATAACAAAACCTTTTATTTACTGAACTTAATATAGATTTGCATTAAGAGCTAACAAATAAAGCTGAAAATTAGTTTTCAAAATATTTGTTTGTATCCATCATTACGAGTTTACGAAGAATGCCAGAAAATTGGTTTTCAATTTGTTCACATGCTTTTAATAGTCAACATACCGTATAATCATATTTGAATTGAGCTATATTTATTTGATATTTTGAACTAGATGTCCTTTGACTTTTAACAGCCGGACAATGGTAACGTCATCAGTCACCGGATTAGTTTTGCCTGCACTAATTTTTCTTTTCTCTGTAATAAAAGACTTATGTATTTATTGTTGAGCTATATAAAGACTGCATACATAACCTAGTGAATAGAATAAAGTACCTGTACACGCACCTGTCATATCAGGCTGACAATACATTGTACCATTGGATGGGCCATTTTACATCTAATAATTTCAAACAGACTCTGAATACCGTGCAAACAGTCACAGTTAATTTAATTTTATAAATGATAAAGTTGATGAACTCTGGTCTATATTATAATTCAAAGGTGGCATTCCTGACTTGGGCGGTGCCGGAGAGTTTAAAAGAAAATGTCCTCTAAACATATTGGCTAACACGGGTATGTAAGCTTTATCAGTACCGTCGGTTACTCTTACTCCTAACCTGTCTAAATAACCATCAATTGGCTCTTTTCAAGCCACCATGTTGACTTTTTACACGGCAAACAAAACAAGACATGTGAACAGTGAATAATAATTACAAAGGTAATGTAAAGCCGAGAGGATGTGTAAGTTGGTCGGGGCGTGTCCCTATTGTATTTAAGTTTTATTACGAGAAAACATTAGCATTTCTCAAATGATCAATTTGAGAATACCGTATCAACTGTCTCATTGAAAGACCAAATGTTATCAACATAAATCGATTATGTGATCGTTTATCGACACAAACAAACTCACCAGTGCATTTGATTTCATTAATTATAGCAAAGGAGAAATAAAGGTAGTTCTGATTGGATATATGTTCATTATAAGATTAGGAAATTGGCTTTTTCTTGTTTAAACAAATGTTCTATGGTATATTGGAGTTTCCATTATAATTATGATAAATATAATTCCTACGCCTTATAATGAGGGACAGGTGTACAAGGAACTGGACGTGACTGTGGTAAACTTTAGTCCTGATTCACCTCCCGTCCTTACATAAACCAATAAAATGTCTGATTGGAATAATTATTGCATCTTTGAGTATCATATTGTAGGAAATATTTGCATTTTTATTGTCAATATATTCAACATCAAAACCATACATATAACTTAATTTTTTATAGTGACTTTGCATTTCTCACAGTATAAAATGATGGTGGTTAAATATATGACTCATTCAATAGTATCCTATTTGACATGTAAATTAAATTCGTATTGTCCCCTTTATTGTTACGTAACACGTCATACACATCTATAGTTTAGCACTTCAATGATGGAGATGTCATAATATGAGAAAACAGTTCAATATGTGCGTTTGAGACAATCTTAATTATGTGTTTATGTAACTTATTAAAGATACGTGTCACATCCCTTGTGAAGTAACATTGTATAGATTTATCTTGGTGGGATTAATTGGGTTGATTCTTGTTGAGAGGAATATGAAACTTAAATGATCCACAATATGTTGATTTAGACTTAATATTGACTGAGAATATGCATAAACTTTTATTTAGGAGAAATATAAAGTTCGTTCAAGGATGCGCTCTATGGTTCCTAACATATATTACCACACGGTGGATATACTAAACTTATTGTCTTGTTTTCTAATACATGTTACAACACAATGGATATACTAAACTTGTTGTCTTGTTTTCTAACACATGTTACCACACAATGGGTTTACCGAACTTATTGTCTTATTTTCTAACACATGTTACCACACAGTGGATATACCGAGCTTATTGTCTTGTTTTCTAACACGTGTTACCACACAATGGGTATACCGAACTTATTGTCTTGTTTCTAGCACATCTTACCACACAATGGATATACCGAACTTATTGTCTTGTTTTCTAGCACATCTTACCACACAATGGATATACCGAACTTATTGTCTTGTTTTCTAACATGTGTTACCACACAATGGGTATACCGAACTTATTGTCTTGTGTTCTAGCACATCTTACCACACAATGGATATACCGAACTTATTGTCTTGTTTTCTAACACGTGTTACCACACAATGGATATACCGAACTTATTGTCTTGTTTTCTAGCACATCTTACCACACAATGGATATACCGAACTTATTGTCTTGTTTTCTAACACGTGTTACCACACAATGGATATACCGAACTTATTGTCTTGTTTTCTAGCACATCTTACCACACAATGGATATACCGAACTTATTGTCTTGTTTTCTAACATGTGTTACCACACGATGGGTATACCGAACTTATTGTCTTGTTTTCTAACACGTGTTACCACACAATGGATAGACCGAACTTATTGTCTTGTTTTCTAACACGTGTTACCACACAATGGGTATACCGAACTTATTGTCTTGTTTTCCACATATTTTTCTTATACCCACACAAAACAGCCGAATTGCATACATGAAAAATATTTATATAAGATAAAAAGTGTCAGGGATTTTATTGTTTTAAATCAGTGTTTTAATCCTTTTTATCGTAGTTAATTGTGACAATATGTCCTATCCATAGAAGTGTGTCTTTTTGCACTTACCCTAGAGTTCCTCGCAAACTAACTTTAACATTGGCCTCAAATCGCCATGGTCTCGAAAAGGAATTAATTGCAAGACATGTTTTTGTTTTAAATAATGTTTTTCGTATCGGGTATATACTCCCCATTCATCAGTTTGAACGTCAAATAAAACTCTGTAATTGATAACGAAGCAAACGTTTTGGCCGATGAAGCGTTATATATCAAGTCCATACTAAAACAGCTCACACTGTCCAAAACTATTGATAATCCCCTTCTGGGCTACCACTTGTATCTCCCGCCGAGAGAGGCGATCTGAAGGACTGTCCATAACACCCGTATCGCGGCTAGCCTAATCCCCCTAATACACATCCTTTCAAAGTGTATAAGCGATATTAAAATGATCGATGCTATCAATCAAATAACAATCTAGTTTATTACATGTGTATATGTCTGTGTGATAATCCAATGCTTGTGTTCTCGAGGTAGGAGGTACAGGCAATCTCTCATATACTTGTATATATTTTAAGTGATTATCCTACGCTCCCGAACACTTTGTATATATTTTAAGTGATTATCTTACGCTCCCGAAAACTTTCGGGCGCCTGATATAGGGGTAAACCTTTGCTGTAGCTGGTGAGCAGGTAGCTTTCTGAAACTAAAAGAGTTTTAATTAATCTATGGGAGGTCAAATAAATAGAACTACAATACGCTAGATTAAATACTATTCAATACAGAAAGTGAGAGTAAGGAAAACACAGCAATAATGATTTATAGTTGTGTTGCCAAAACTGTTTGTGGTTGGTTTTTTTTGTTTTTGTTTTTGTTTTTTTATCATCTCTTTTCGATAACCACATGTTTTGCAGAATCTTATAACAATTGTTTAAGACATGGTGGTGAAAGCCTTTCCTGATAACGTAATGGTCTTATAGACGTAATCCATCCCTTCTATACAATATCAACCGAACGAACTAATTCATATTAGCTTTTTCAATAATCAGTGAATATTTAGTGAAATATTAGTCAACAACATAATATTTTTGCTTAAGTTACCTCCTACCTCGAGAACACACGATATATACCAATGTACACGTTAACAACAAATTACTCATAGGTATTAAAGACAACAAATGCAAGGAAATTTGATGCTGAGGTCGAGTGTTTTAATGACAACAACCATTTCTCAAAGGAAGGAAAATATTGGTCATTCCATCATCAATAACAATAAAAACGAATGTGGAAATAGAACACGATATTTAGATAATTGAATAAGTGTAACCATAATATACGAAAGGAATGTCCTCGAATATCGAATCGATTAGTCACATACTGTGTACATACAGGGACGTGACATACAATAAATGGGAAGCTGATAACAAAGTAAAACACAATTGCGCTACTTATGCTTTGGAAACGGTTACATGTTTGAAGATTTCACCACTGACCCTGGACCGCTGGGTTTCGGTGATGTACAATACATTGTAAGTAGACAGTGTAAATCGTGATACACAGGGAATTACTACATTAGTAATGTTTTAACTCACCACTACCCATCAATAGTCAATTTTCTCTTTGTTTCTGGCTTTCTGATTGGCCTAGTCATTTTTTTCATTTAAGCATTGAAGTCACTATTTTTTAATCTCATCGGGGTATGAAATAAATTTTGTTTGCAAAATGTGTGAATCCGCGTAGCGAGTTCTCACAAAAGTTTGCAAACACAAGTTATTTCATACTCCGATGAAATTAAAAAATAGTGACTTCAATACGTATAATTAATTTCACAGGCTACTTTATAAAATGAAATACATTTACACGTACGATTCCATTGATTTTTTCCAAGGGATTATTTTTTTCCAAATCAATACGCAACGTCAATGTTTCTATTGTGACGTCATGATAACGTCGGGAATTCCGCGCCATTCTCGGATTTTTTTTTCATCGTGGAATGAAAAACAATGAATAGACCAATAAGAAAGCCTTTAACAAAGAGAAAATTAATTATTTCACTATGAAAAAAAATCCGAGAATGGCGCGGAAACCCGACGTTATCGTGACGTCACAATAATTACATTGACGTTGCGTATTGATTTGGAAAAAATAATCCCTCGGGAAAAAATCAATGGAATCGTACGTGTGAACGTATTTCATTTTATGAAGTAGCCTGGAAAATTAATTATAAGCATTAAAGTCACTATTTTTAAAGGACTAGATATGGTAAGGGTCATCTATGGCCCCCAAATCCGCTATTTTTCAAAGTCTGTTATTTTAAGATGTTATTCTTGCATTTCAAATATTAACTACATACCGGACATATTTGATAGTGCTATAAGGTAATATAGCAGTTCTAGTTGCCATGGCAACCATTTTATTATGCATAAATTATGCAAAATGTGAAAATTTCATCAAAATTGGCATTTTTTATGCAGTTTTTCATCTAGTTAACATAGAGCGCATTCTAGAACAAACTTTATATTTCTCAAAATGATGTATTTTTCGAGTCTGCTAATTCTCTTAAAATATAAAGTTTGTTCTAGAATGCGCTCTATTGCTTTTAAAAGAAAAACTATCAAAATATATGCCAAAATTGACAAAATTTTCAAATTTGCATAATTTATGCAAAGTTACCATGGTTATATAGCAAAAACATACTTTCTGTCAACAAAAACATCATTAAGTTTTTATCAGGGGTGTATTCAATATTTCAAACGCGGCAACTTAATTTCTAAATACTTAATCTAAAATTTGGTAGATTTAGGGGCCAAAAAGAGCCATTATCATATCTAGTCCTTTCATCGGGTTATGAAATAATAATTTTATTTGCAAACTTTTGTGAGGTTCCGCCACGCGGATTCACACAGTTTGCAAACAAAATTTCTTTTATACCCCGATGAAATTAAAAAATAGTGACTTCAATGCTTAAATATAGAACACCAAGGCCAATCTCTCCCAGGGTGCATTGCGGTCCCCACAATTTCACCTCTGTAAACGGCTCAGTGAAATTTCAAGATGTTTGAAAAACGTATTTCGGACACATACTAAATTCTTTAATATCCATTGTAAGTTTCCCTATGTATAATTTTCCTGTAAACGACTGTCAGTTCTGACATTATATAATTGGATCATTCTATATCAAACCAAACAATAATGGATTCTTTTGCGGATACACTAAATTTACTTGTAAGTAAATAGTCACGATTTGCATACGACGTATGTCATTTCAAAAACAATCACAGTGACGTCATATATAAAGGACGCGCCATGTATTAAACAATCAGCATGACGTAATATTCTGTGACCCGAGGTCAACAGGCGGCCAGTTCGTGAGTCGTTGACAGAGGTGAATGTGGGGACCTCAATGAACCCTGGGAGAGATTGCACCAAGGTCTAAATGTATAATCGACATATGCAAATATAAGACACGAGGCACAGTGTTCAGAAGCGCCTGGTCTCATTTCAGGACGGACCATCATTAAAACTACTAAAAATGATTCTTTTATCATAATTTCGTTATAATGTTGATATGGGAATATGATGATAAACAAGTAAATTGCACATGCCGTCTGTCAAGAATTAGGTGAATGAAGTCCTACCAGAATATATACTTTTACGCTATCTTTCATTAGTATTTAATGGAGTCAATCTTTCTGTATTTCCTTAGCACACTTCCTTGTGTTGGCTACCTTGTGATTGGTATAATTCAGTGAGAGGACGTGTGGTCCTATTGGATGTGTTCCAGGATATCTACAGATAAATACGCTCGGTTGTTATAATGCTTTACAGGTTTATTTGTATTCCAATCTTGCAGCTGTATGTGTCTAAAATCAATTTGATAAGTCTAAATTATCATACGGTTTACGTGGAATCAGATAAAACAGAAAAACGTATTCATTTAAATGTGAAATTTAATATTTATTTTAAATGAGAATTCACTTTTTTGCTCAAATGAAAAAGAATAAAACCCTGCATGGTATACAGTTCAAGTGGATTTTATTTATAATCACACACAATATTGTATCTCTGACGTCAGGTGTATTTGTAATCCTACACGTACCGTCTGTGGTACGGGAGGTAACTCGTGTTTACTTCGTTAACGGGATAGGGTGTGTTTTCGTTATAAACTTAATTAAGTTTGTGACGAAATATCTTTTTGACTTAAAAAATGTTATAACTAAATCATAGTATGTCAAAATGGAGATTATCAAAAAGATTTATGAAAAAGGTTATTCATTGCTAGTCAATATTTTTCTTCGGTTCATGATTTCCTTTTAAAGAAACTAAATCCTGCTTAAGGCTGTACAAATTTTCTTGTATTAAACTTTTTTTTTCTTTTAAGTTAAAAGAAATTTAAATTAAGTTGTCTAAATTAAAATGTGAATGTTTATTGTTAACTTTCTTGCCAAATATAAGTTCTTGTTTACTGAATCTAAGTCCTAGATTTTTTGTAATAATTGCTATTCTCAGTTGTTCTATCAGATTTGATGTTTTATCACAGTCCCATAGTATGTGTGTTATGGTTTCGGGAGAAGTTTTACAAAATATACATATGTTATTATCCGCTTTACCTATTCTTAGTAAAAATGTCTTAGTAGTCAGGATTCTATGATTTATTCTATATTGTAGCCACTGAAGTTTTGAACTATAAATCTTTTTCCAATCTTCTTCATTTATATTAAAAGTTTGATTCCATTTATTTTGAGCTGTAGGTTTAACTTGGTTTTGAATTAAAATATTGTATATGTATTGAGCTCCTTTTTTAGAATTTAGAATGACTTTGAGATTTATAGGTATATTGGGTAATATTACATTCTTTTCTGTGTCGTAATTTTGATTATTGTTTCTAACAAAATGTTGAATGGCTTTTTTCAAGCTTTGGTATTTTAAAAAGTTAGTCCGAATACTATATTTATCACAGAATTCTTCAAAACTGAGAAATGATTTATCTGGTTTTGTAATGTTATAAATAAAAAGAACTCCCTTTTTATACCATGCATTATTAAAAATTACTTTTCTATCTATTTTGATGTAATTATTAAACCATATTGGGTTTTCAAAAAAAAAAAAAAAAAAAAAAAAAAAAACTTTTTTTTTCTCATAAAGATTTTGGAAATAGCAGTTCATACTATTGAAAAAAGGGAATAAAAACATATGTCCGTGTGCTCGTTTTTGAGCTATTGTCACTCAAAGATACCTAATTGACAAAATATTGTATTTTATGGGAATTTTGCTGTTTTCACCATATACACCGGAGATTAAAGCCATAATTTCCTAATGGGGTGTTTGATGTGCATGGATGTTTGCAAAACAATTATTTTACAGTGGTCTTCTTTAAAAATATAGAAGTTATGATTAATAAGACTCATTTTTGCCAGATTTTACTCTTTATAGAAAAAAAAGTTCTGGTATTTTAAATTTTAGAAATATTTTGCATATCAATTGGGGAAAATGTTGTTCTTTCTTAATTAGGGAGGAAAATTGGGGGGGGATTCCATGTGTCAATTGGCTTATCAAAAACAAGGTTTTCCTTTCATAGAAGGACTCTCACACCAATTTCTATATTTAAAGGGCCACTACCTTTCCGAAACGGCTTTTAATTTTTAAAATAGGAATGTGAAACGAGATCAATATTTTTGTAGAGTCGCAGAAGTTATTAACTATACGTTTACTAGCACACTTATCACCACCTTCAGAACTGTTTAATTAGAATAAATAAAATGTTAATTTTCATAACGCGGGTCGTTTTATGTTTCCCGCCGTCGTCCTAAATGCCGCGCGGCAGTTGACTATCACTGCGCCAGACGGCAAAACAGCGAAATGAATTTCCACTGTTATCGTACATTAGACAGGAAATCTTGCATATGTTTGGTGTTGTAACCTCATCTTAAGCCATCGATATATATTTTCTTTTGTTATTAATGTTTTTAAGAAACCTATAAATTTTGCTCCGGAAAGGTAGTGGCCCTTTAAAACGATTATTCAACCTTTCATCACTTTCACATTAATTTCAGATATATTCATCATTTACTCTTTTTTTTTCCATCTCGTCCACTCATATCCTAAATTTATACATAATTGCTTTAAATAGTGTTTAATTAATTTTTGAAAATTTCCAGTAAAATGTCAGGGGAGACAACTCTCATATAAAATCAGTAAAAGGATGACTTCTCAGTTCGAATTGAAAAGCTCTGTTAGTATTGTTACTTTAACTAAAGGCGAAAAAAAATGTAAATTGCATTATATTTGCCTTTCGCCCCAGTTTCACCAACTTACGTCAGTTTTTACACTTGTACACATGCTAATCAATCATATATATCAATTTACTATAATAACTAGGAAATGCGTCTCTTATAAATATACAAAATGCCCCATTTCAATATCTGTTATTTTTCAATATTTTAGAGTAAAAATTAAAAGTTCTAAAATGTGAAAATAAAGTGACAAAAACGTATCATTTCACACATTAATGCTTACGACTTTAATAACCGCGAAACTAGTAAAGAATTACAGCTAAAAATAGCTCGATACAGCTAAAAATACTGCCGCAGCGATGATTTCCGTAAAAACAATGGTAAAACTTTGGCTCTACTCAAAGCGAAAAAAGGCACATTTTTAAAATGGCAGCCAAATGGGTCATTTCTTAAAATCACTGTATAACAAATCTACTAAGAATAGAAACGTAATTTTTTAACAAAACCTGCAACTGGCAACTTTCTACAGATATTGATATATTTTATTTGAAAATCTCATAACTTCTTTGATCTATGTCGAAACGAGACTTCAACGGGACTGAAACCTCAGAAGAATACATCCTTAAATTGAAAAAAAAACCTGAAGACAGTTAAGCATGTATATGCGTTTATTTGATATGATACATTATAAAGTACAAACAAATATCACAAATAAAAAAAACTTATACCGGGAAAGCACAAGTGTTGGACTTTGTGTTCCAATGTAGCCCGTGCACACAGCACCTGTGGTAAACTGTACCATGTACACATTGATAATAACATCTCTTGTTACAGCGGTCCTCCAGAAATCGCCCGTGGGCACAGCTATGTGGCACATCTAGTAAACAAATTAGTCAGTAAACAGAATCAATAAAAATCATTTCATACTGAGAATGATTCATATTCATTAAGTGTGACGATAAACCTTAAACTATAGTATTGCTAAATCATCATCAGAATGTTTTTCCGATGTATTTAGACTACACTGTGATTTATGATCTATATAAATGAAAAAAAAAAAATATGGTTAATTATTAAAAAATGATCAATGGGGAATTGGGAAGATATCGGTTAGAAATAAAAGTAAAGCTAAGAATAGAATGCTACATTTTTGGAACAGCCTATTGTCGAATGAAAATAAATTAACAATATATTGCATAGATCAATGGCGAGTTTAAGTCGCAATTGACAAAGTCGGTTTAGTTGGTTAGATCATATGCAGAACACAGATTTTTAATGATACTGTATTCACATATATATTTGATAGTGAAATACCTCTGAAGGCAAGTTTTTAAAAGCACGAGGTTGCACAACGTCTACGTGACGTATATATACAAAATGGAAATTTAGAAAGGTCGGTTTTACTCAAAATTTATATTAAAAAAAATTTGAAAGCTATTTCACAAAGTTATCGGAACAAAACACTATGATCATTTCAAATGTGAAAAGCTATTAGAAAAAGATGTTTTGCTCAGTACTATGTACAAAATATCCTATTTCTTTTTAAATTAGAGCGTCTATTGAATGCTTGCCATATTCAAGTTAAAAACAATTTTGCAATATATCTAAGAAAGGTAAGAAAACGGCTATAAATTGAACACAATACAGTTTTAACTCTCTGTATTTTTATACCTTGTACATGTAGAGTGTGTATCCATCTTGTAATGTGTATGTCTATGTATATCATTATGTCCTTAGGTAACATATTTTCGTGTGTCTGAGCGAATCAATAAAATTAATCTTGAAACTCTTGAAGTCTTGGATAAATTAATTTTAAAGTAGCCTAAAGTTTGCTTAAAGATTTACTTGAATAGTCTTTCATGTTATGGAGATATCATACACAATTCTGGGTATTACCTCATCATACAACGCGATTTCAATGTAATTTTTATAATTCAATTTACTAAAGATAATCTCTTCAAAATTATTAATTCAATTTGAGACTCTTTTCCCCTATGAAAGAAACATGTATATCTAAGGTATGGCAACTGTGTTATTTATTACGATGGAATCAGCGAAAGAATTACTGTGAGGGCAGATTTAGTTTGATTGTGATAAAGCTTTTGACATTCGCCTTTAGAGACTCGGTTCCATCAATGTTCCTCGATCTATAACTGAACACGTAAGAAATAGGTACAGTAACTACAGACAGGGAATTAACTGTCATAATGAATTGTCTCATTTACGTACGTATCATTGAACAAAAGATAATATTAAGTTATTGTATTACTTTTGGAATGTTATCAAAACCTGGGGACAGGAATTGTAGAAGGATAATGAACCTTACTCTTGATCTGACAGTTAAAGCAGGCTACATTTGTTGTTACAACATACCACATATTCTGTCCCTTTGTTCCGTAGTAGGCGGTTTGGTTACAGGCTTCGACTTCGTAGTCTGTTTTGGAGTTGGGATTGGCACTGTAGTTTTCTTAAGTTTTGATTCAGTGGTGGTCTTTTGTGGAGTTAGCTGTCGAGGTGTCTCTTTTGGAGTTGGTTTTACAGGTGCAGGGTTAGGTGTAGGAGCCCCTGTTCGGGTAGAAACTGTAGGTTTGTTTGTTGTTTGTGGTTCCCCCGATCGGAGCACACTGTTTATCTTACGTAACAGAGGGTATGGCCCTTTGTTACAGAATTTGCCACTGAAATCGTCTAAGTCTAAACACCAAACCATGGCTCCGGCCAAGTCATGAGTCTTTATGTATTCGCTCTGTTTCAGATAAAAATACTAAGCATTACTATCTAATAAAAATTGCATGAGACATGCCTAACGATTACTGTCTAACCTTGCTACGTTTTCCTCATTATGAGGTAAATACGATTCTAATTATAGCTTTATATCATATTGTCATTACAACAATAGACTTCAGATATGATATTGGTATTGGTTAGATTGAACAATGTTATAAAATAAACCAAACTAAAGCAGCATATAGTTGAGAACTCTCCAAAACTGATGTTTCCAACATGTCGTGAAAGCTTATTGCAATGACTGAAATCCGTTAGTTGAACCAAACTAAGATGGAATTCTAGAACAGATAACTGACCTTAATTCCGACGCTTTCCTCGTCATCGTAGCCGACAAACTGATCATCGCTGTAGGCGAACGGGACCATGTACTCTGACTGTCGGTGAACTATCCAACCTTCATTTCGGATTTTGTCACATATCTGTAAATGATTTTAAGATTTCTACTTAACAAAACTCAAATACTTTTTTCAGGTTGATATTTTCCTCTCCAAACATACTTTGGAAATTAAATATTATCATAAAAATAAAATGCAAATAGTATTTTGCCAAAGACCATATAAAAAAAACCAATTGAAATACTAAATGTGAAAAAAATGTGTGTATATAAAGATTACAAAAAGTATTACTATAGAATAGTGAGCAGGACAGAGTGGTCAGGTTATGTGAGCTTACCTCGTAATAAGACAGGATTCCAGTCTCATTCGTGTATTCTCCTGGTATACCGCCTCCCTTACAGCCATTCCCTAACCTCTTGGGTGCGTTTGATTGCCACCATGTGGTGAAGGATCGCCCATACAAACTAATACCCATCACCAACTTCTCGGCAGGCGCGCCCATAGATAACCACTTCTTCACTGCCCAGTCCTTCAACAATAGACGAACATATATGTGATCGTGGTAGAGAGTGAATGTCTAGAGTATCAGTAGCTGATGTTGTATATACTACTAACTAAGAATTTTACGCAGTGGAATTGACATTAGTGGTGATTATAATTAGCATATTACAACAAAAATCAACTGCTGATGCATTTCGCAGCATTATGGACTGGTATGATGAACACAAGTGGGGTAAGTTTACTAATGCGAAATTAACGTTTACTAAGCAACTTCACATATATACACGGGAACACCATTTTAAACAAATCCTTTGGAATACAAAGACGGGTATTGTCACACGACATATCGTACCTGGTTAAGAGTACTGTCGGCTACTGACTCACACGACATATCGTACCTGGTTAAGAGTACTGTCGGCTACTGACTCACACGACATATCGTACCTGGTTAAGAGTACTGTCGGCTACTGACTCGCACGACATATCGTACCTGGTTAAGAGTACTGTCGGCTACTGACTCACACGACATATCGTACCTGGTTAAGAGTACTGTCGGCTACTGACTCGCACGACATATCGTACCTGGTTAAGAGTACTGTCGGCTACTGACTCACACGACAAATCGTACCTGGTTAAGAGTACTGTCGGCTACTGACTCGCACGACATATCGTACCTGGTTAAGAGTACTGTCGGCTACTGACTCACACGACATATCGTACCTGGTTAAGAGTACTGTCGGCTACTGACTCGCACGACATATCGTACCTGGTTAAGAGTACTGTCGGCTACTGACTCACACGACATATCGTACCTGGTTAAGAGTACTGTCGGCTACTGACTCACACGACATATCGTACCCTGGTTAAGAGTACTGTCGGCTACTGACTCGCACGACATATCGTACCTGGTTAAGAGTACTGTCGGCTACTGACTCGCACGACATATCGTACCTGGTTAAGAGTACTGTCGGCTACTGACTCACACGACATATCATACCTGGTTAAGAGTACTGTCGGCTACTGACTCACACGACATATCGTACCTGGTTAAGAGTACTGTCGGCTACTGACTCACACGACATATCGTACCTGGTTAAGAGTACTGTCGGCTACTGACTCACACGACATATCGTACCTGGTTAAGAGTACTGTCGGCTACTGACTCACACGACATATCGTACCTGGTTAAGAGTACTGTCGGCTACTGACTCGCCGGTTCGCTTGTATAACGGGCTATGATGGCCAAGTCGATGGTTCCACGGTCCACGTAAATCGTATGACATTAGAAGTATGTAATCCAGGTTTCTGATAAACATGGAAACACACATTAGAACATATTTACATCCTTGTGGATATTTACCCAATTCATTTCCCCTTTCAAAGCGCCAATGACGACAATTACTTAATGCATTAACAAAGTCAGACACTATCATTGAAAAAGACAAAGTAGTTAAATTGAAATTAAACGTTAAGAAATAGATATTTTTGTAAAACTACTAAAAGTTCTCGGATGACGAGACAATTAGCGGTGCAATCTTATTGAACTTTTAGTTTCATCAGTCGTACAAATGTCGAGTAAAGTTTTTGAGGATAATTAGGTGATACGGACAGAAGCATAAGATGGTAACACAGCTAAAGAATTTAATGTAAAGTAGTGTCATTGTAAAAAGTTCTGAGAAGATAGTGCCACAACCCCCGTACCTGGCGATCTTATGGACCTCGTACGAGGACTGGATGATCCATTGGCTGGCCGCTACTGCCGCAGTCAACAAAAGACGTTCACGCCCTGTCCTCAACGCCTCGCCCTCAAATGTTTCCCGGACAATCTAAAGCAGCAGCAAATTTGATAGTTTAACTATTGTGGCAAAGAATGATTCACAGAAGCTGGTATACATGTAGTAGTTTTTCTGATGGGTTATCATATTTACGCAAGTGGCCATGGTCGTAGGGTTTCACTAAAGCATGCAGTTTCTCCGAAGCGATAAATATCGAAGCAGTTTCAATAACACATAGATATGTAGTTCTGTCCATCAAATGTATCCGAAAGTTTCATCAAAGTGATGCTACACGGATTTAAAATCTTCCTGATTCATTCCCTCCCACCTGTATAAGAGAAGTGAAGCGTTGCTTGTCTCCAGGAGCACTTCCACGGTGACCTGGGTACTCCCAGTCAATGTCGAACCCGTCAAAGTCTCGATCTCGAAGAAACTTGACTGTATTATTGGCAAACAAACGCATATTAGATTCCTTTTCGACAAGCTTGACGAATGAGGACGTTCCCTGAAGCCAACCTCCCACAGCTAAAAGCACCTTCAGATGTGGGTTCTTTTTCTTCAGAGAAACTGTTCGCTCAAACATACCTGTAAATAGAATGGTAAGATAATAAAACGTTGCTTCTTTCGTCTTTGCATATTACTGAGTAAGCTCTTTTTTCGGCTAGGTATCGATTGTTACGTCATTATTTTGTATCCACAATTCAATTCGTTTTCTCAGAAAAGTATGATGTTACGCTAGCAAACATATGATGTCATATGACGTCACAATCAATACCTGTCCACAAGGTAAGATAACTCTGTAATAGGCAAAGACGTGATATATTTTGGGATATTCAAAATATTCTTATCCTTCATAAAAGACAATACACTGACAGACCTTTTACTTTATGACTCGGCAACTTACGTCGTCAATTCTTGTCATGTCATTGTTATGATTCATGATAGTCATTTGATATGGCAGATCAGAATCTTTCTTGAGTTAAAGATTAACCTGTATTTAAAGACTTACTATGTATGGGTTGTGCTCTTTTCAAATATTCAGTGATAAAATTGAGTTTAAAAATAAAGAGAACATATCTAATACAATAACCGTTGTCAACATGCATACATTATACATCATCATGTATGTTAATGTGATTTTTTAATCTAGAAACCATTGAGCGCACCCTTGAATAAATTCTTTATTTCTTCTACAGATATATATGTATTTTAAAAGCCTACAAAATCTGAGTAAATATTCAAATATCATTAAGTATTGTTTCTTAAGAGAACTAACAAAAAGAAGGAAAATTTTAACATTTTTTAATTTTCAAATACGTTTAATTTATGCATACATTGGAAAGAAAAAAAAAGAATACTTCCATTAAGTTGAACCCGAGATATGCTAAATATTTCAATTACATCTTATTTCAAAATAATTGGCGAATTTGAGGACTCGAACAATACATAATCCTTTATGAATTTAGCTGCATAATGTGAATACTGAAGTTCTGATTTAGGTCTCTGCGGCCTGAGAAATCTGCCTCAGATCGTAAATTACATGAGTTATTATTTATAAGTGATTATGACAGACCTGTCTCGTTGGCTGTTCTCTCGTCGTTAACGTTAGTGGTGGTCAGGTCATTGTCAGACACATTAGCGAAGGAGTAGATGAGGTGAGTACACAGGTGTGGGTTGATATCCTCAGGTGTGAATTTCCCAGCAGACTCACGCAGGAAGGACATCGTGTTATGGTAGCAGACACGAACATAACTTCCGGTCACCAAATCTTCACAAAGAATGACATTTGTAGTTGTTTTGTAAAAATGACAAAAACGCTCTATAAATGCAGATACATGACTGTATGTATATTGTCACATAGCTGCAATATTGTAGCTCACTAATTGATATCTGTTTGAACGGACCATCGACAGATACGGTCACATAGGGGCGAACTATTCTCTTTAAAAATGTAGAAACATAATGGTCAAAATTTAAATATATTTGACATACATTATTGTTCGCTAACACAAAGCCTCTTTGCTGGTTTCAACGATACTTTAGAAATAACAAGTTAAGACATTCGCTCAAGGTGCTATATAACTTATCTACGTACCCAGAATCCCCATCAGCAGCGAGAGTACCCTCAGAGTGCGAACTGTTGCCATCATGATGTAATGAAGCTCTTTTGTAAAGTAAATTGACAATATTTATATGTTCAAGACTTTATAATAAGTAATCTAACTAACGATTTTCAGTATTAAACATGAAATGAGTTGAAGTTGATCGCAAAATAATAATTTACAGTAATAATGAAAACATATATGATAAGTAGTCAAATTATATTGTTAAAATATAAGAATATGTAAATATTGTGATATATTACTATACCTACCACCACCCTCACTCTGATAAACCTCGTGTTAAAGTAAGGCTTTCAACACACATCATATAACTATATACATAAAGCCATTAGCCGGCCACTCGATAGTACAGCCCTGAAGCAACAATTGTCGCCTACCCATGATCTTATATCATAACTGATCCATTACATTATGAAAAAGTAATTGTAATATGTTGTCAAGCTATTGCTACGAACATCGCCTGCGAATTTGTATCAATTTTTATAATAACAAATCTATTGATGGCCTTTAAAGTAGTTATCGGTGCATTAACACTTCACAAGACACCGAATCTATTCATGTTTATTCAGTCCTTTATTACACATGCTTTTTTTCTTTGTTGATAGACTATTTTTAGAACAGCTTTATTGAAAATGGTGCTTCTTGTTACGAGTTTGCCGAATTGAGTTTATTCCTTCTTCTGTACGTGACGATCTGGTTTTGTTGTCTGAATCAGTTGAAGGGTTGCAAGGGCTTTTAAACAGTTTGAATACATATGCAGATAAATGGAAACTAACAGTAAATACAGAAAAAACGAAGGTTGTCGTTTTCCGTAATGGTGGTATAATTAAAACGAATGAAACTTTTGACTTTCAATGGGGAACTACTTTCTGTAGTTGGTCAATTTTGTTATTTAGGTTTCTCTTCCGATTCAACAATAAACTTAGTTTTATGTCTAAACATGAGGTTGAACATGGACGTAAAGCTCTATTTGCTCTTCGTTCCAAATGTTATAATATGAGTTTGAATATCAAAACTTTGTTGCACCTTTTTGATTCATATGTCTGTAGTGTTCTTTTCTATGCCCGTGAAATACGGGGAATTAATAAATCGGTTGAGGTAGAAAAAATCATTTGGAATTTTGCAAAATTTACTTGGTGTAAAGAAATCTACATGTAACGCTATGGTATACATTGAACTTGGCCGTCAATTGTTAGCAAATGCACAACTGTATAGGATGTTAAAATATTGGTTTAAATTATTAGAATAAGATAATTGTATCTTTTCTGAGGTACATAACTTTCTTTACATGGAAACGGAGAAGGAACATCCTAAGAAAAATTGGTTAGTTTTTCTAAAGCGTAAATTATTTGAGCTAGGTTTTGGTTATGTTTGGACGAGACAGACTCCCAGCAGTATCTATCTTTTACCTGTAATCAAACAGAGAATTGAAGATCAGGCCAATCAAAATTTATTTAATTTGATACAAGTCTCAAGTAAATGTGATCTTGATAGGCATATGGTTGATAAGGCGACTTTGCAATTATATTTGACTAAATCATTATCAAATCAACGAAGATTTACGATTACAAAATTTCGTCTGTCTGCGCACAATTTAGCTGTAGAATCCAGAAGATATAAGAATGAAGAAAGGTGTTACAGATATCGTCCATATTGTAATTTATTTGATGTTGAAAATGACTATCATTTTCTTCTTGTCTGCCACTTTTATTCTGATATTAGGATGAAATATATAAAGAAATATTATTTGCACAAGCCATCAGCTCAGTTTTTACTATATCAGTAATGTATTTTTTATATGAGAAGAAAACTGGTTATCAATATAAACCGATGATTTATCTTTGAATTTTGCGTTTCAAGAAGTGCATGTTTATTGAACATATCTGATATCAAAGACATTTCCTATTTTCATTATAATGTAAGCTAATGGCGTACTCATTTAATGGAATATATATGACCCATACGGCCTGCATGTTTTCTCGTATAACATTTGCTTTACAAAGTTTTTATTTCCTCAAAAATATGAATAATAGAGTTATTGCGATTTAGGAATTAAAGAGAAATGAACTATATACAAGACATCAGTGGAATGAAGTATCGATCAGACGATCATCTAATTTTGAATTTTGTACTTATAGGTTTTATATAAAAGTTGTAGCATGGCTGCGATACTTTCGCTGTTAAAGATGATGAACTGTACCCAGACATAGTCGGTAATATCCATGCAGTATGCCTATTGCCTAATAAATCTGTATCATCCGATTCCGAAAATGTCAAATAGTTCGTTGTTCCCAACATGTTAATGACATTGCCAAACAGATGATCTCTCTTTTCAAATAACTTATTACATTTGAAAGTGCACGATATAACTACTTTCTTGTTCGCCACAAAATGTACTTATAACTATTTCATTTGCATAGGTAAGCGACAGTTTGATAATTTACATTAGTTTCCAAACATATTTCGGATGTCGTTTACCTATATCTCTGAAAGTGGATGTAGCTCTAGTTTGGTATGGATATTCGAAAATACGCAAAGTTCTTGGCGTTCATTCACTGCAGATTTTAATAGGTCATCTTGAAAGTTTTAAATCACATTGGTTATAATGTATACAGCTCACGTTCCTCGTTGTATCTCCGTAGAAAAAAATCACCGAAGAAACTATTAAATTATACTTTTCATGTAGAAAGACAATATTGGATAAAGGTCCCGTTGTCTCATTGCCATAGACCACATACGTACATTTAATATTCTTTTTCATAGAAAGCTAGGGTTCCTTTGGTAAGACGGTCTTGTCAACTAGTGTCTGGATTTCCCACAGTTCCATGTGCTGATCCATTTATTCTTCAAAGATCAAGCTGCGTCTGTTTGCTTATAGATAAGAAAAGTACATGTACTTAATTCAAGTTGACAAATGAAAAAATAATCAAACAAAAAAGAAATACTATTTTATTCTCAAACAATACATGGAGAAAATTTGCAAGCACTATTTCCGACCAAATAATGTCTATTAGAACACACAGACATTGGCAGTTACGCTCCAGCGGAGTCCAGTCTGACAGCAATGTCTATATCCTCGTCTAAAGGCACATTGATAGTAACAGCCCGGGTTACAAGGGTCAGCTAGAAACTTTCCATCAGGGCACTCGGAGGGGCCATCTAGGGTAAATAATATAAAGCAATACAGTCGGAGAGGCCATTTAGGGTAAATTATAAACAGCAATACGGTCGCAAGGGCCATCTAGGGTGGACGTAGCATTGACGACATGGTGGTAACGTTAGTATAAGGACAATCAGGAGATGTAGCTATGACGACATGATGGTAACGTTAGTGTAAGGACAATCAGGAGATGTAGCTATGACGACATGATGGTAACGTTAGTGTAAGGACAATCAGGAGATGTAGCTATGACGACATGATGGTAACGTTAGTATAAGGACAATCAGGAGATGTAGCTATGACGACATGATGGTAACGTTAGTATAAGGACAATCAGGAGATGTAGCTATGACGACATGGATGGTAACGTTAGTGTAAGGACAATCATGAGATGTAGCTATGACATGATGGTAACGTTAGTGTAAGGACAATCAGGAGATGTAGCTATGACGACAGGATGGTAACGTTAGTATAAGGACAATCGGGAGATGTAGCTATGACGACATGATGGTAACGTTAGTATAAGGACAATCGGGAGATGTAGCTATGACGACATGATGGTAACGTTAGTATAAGGACAATCGGGAGATGTAGCTATGACGACAGGATGGTAACGTTAGTATAAGGACAATCAGGAGATGTAGCTATGACGACATGGTGGTAACGTTAGTATAAGGACAATCAGGAGATGTAGCTATGACGACAGGATGGTAACGTTAGTATAAGGACAATCAGGAGATGTAGCTATGACGACATGATGGTAACGTTAGTATAAGGACAATCAGGAGATGTAGCTATGACGACATGATGGTAACGTTAGTATAAAGGACAATCAAGAGGTAGCTATGACGCCATGCTAGTAACGTTAGAATAAGGACAATCAGGAGACGTAGCAATGACGACATGGTGGTACGTTAGTATAAGGACAATCAAGAGGTAGCTATGACGCCATGCTAGTAACGTTAGAATAAGGACAATCAGGAGATGTAGCTATGACGACATGGTGGTAACGTTAGTATAAGGACAATCAGGAGAGGAGCTATGACGCCATGCTAGTAACGTTAGAATAAGGACAATCGGAGAGTAGCTATGACGACATGGTGGTAACGTTAGTATAAGGACAATCAGGAGAGGTAGCTATGACGACATGGTGGTAACGTTAGTATAAGGACAATCGGGAGATGTAGCTATGACGACATGATGGTAACGTTAGTGTAAGGACAATCGAGAGGTGTAGCTATGACGACATGGTGGTACGTTAGTATAAGGACAATCAGGAGATGTAACTATGACGCCATGCTAGTAACGTTAGAATAAGGACAATCAGGAGACGTAGCAATGACGACATGGTGGTACGTTAGTATAAGGACAATCAGGAGACGTAGCAATGACGACATGGTGGTAACGTTAGTATAAGGACAATCAGGAGAGGTAGCTATGACGACATGGTGGTACGTTAGTATAAGGACAATCAGGAGATGTAACTATGACGCCATGCTAGTAACGTTAGAATAAGGACAATCAGGAGACGTAGCAATGACGACATGGTGGTACGTTAGTATAAGGACAATCAGGAGACGTAGCAATGACGACATGGTGGTACGTTAGTATAAGGACAATCAAGAGGTAGCTATGACGACAGGTGTACGTAGTAGACAATGGAGAGTACATGACGCATGTGTAACGTTAGTATAAGGACAATCAGGAGAGTAGCTATGACGACATGTGGTAACGTTAGTATAAGGACAATCAGGAGAGTAGCTATGACGACATGGTGGTAACGTTAGTATAAGGACAATCAGGAGAGTAGCTATGACGATGGTAACGTTAGTAAGGACAATCAGAGAGTAGCATGACGACATGGTGGTATTAGTTAAGGACAATCAGAGATTAGTATGTAAGTAGTTAAGGACAATCAGGAGATGTAGCTATGACGACATGGTGTAGTGGACAATCGGAGAGTAGATACGCAGGACAATCAGGAGAGGTAGCTATGACGACATGATGGTAACGTTAGTATAAGGACAATCAGGAGATGTAGCTATGACGACATGATGGTAACGTTAGTATAAGGACAATCAGGAGATGTAGCTATGACGACATGATGGTAACGTTAGTATAAGGACAATCAGGAGATGTAGCTATGACGACATGATGGTAACGTTAGTATAAGGACAATCAGGAGATGTAGCTATGACGACATGATGGTAACGTTAGTATAAGGACAATCAGGAGATGTAGCTATGACGACATGGTGGTAAGTTAGTATAAGGACAATCAGGAGAGGTAGCTATGACGACATGGTGGTAACGTTAGTATAAGGACAATCAGGAGAGGTAGCTATGACGACATGGTGGTAACGTTAGTATAAGGACAATCAGGAGAGGTAGCTATGACGACATGGTGGTAACGTTAGTATAAGGACAATCAGGAGATGTAACTATGACGACATCCTTGTTAATTCAGTGAACTACAATATACTGACCACAAGTGTGGCCTGCTGGGGTAGATGGTGGTGGGGACGTAGAGTGGCCTGTAGGGGCTGTTGGAGCGGTAGTGATCGGCTGTGTTGTGGTGGTCACTTTACCCCCGTTCAATGCACCATCTACAAAAAGGTAACATCGATATTACTACTGAACACAAAGTACATTAGTTCCTGATTTCAAACCTCTCTCAATAAGTAACAAAGTCTACAAATTGAATATACTGAACACAGATGTGATATCGTTGGCTGCTATTGTTCTAACCAGTTTCGTTTTTACGTATCTGGTGTCAGTCCTGGCCACTATACCAATAATCTAAAAAGGTCCTATGTCAAGTGTATATTTTGTACGATCAAATAACAGTTGAGGTTTTAGTCCCCAGTGTTTCCTGTTGTTCCGAAAATATCACAACATTTACTAAAAATAACTTGTTACTTATAAAACTAGGAATGTTATGGGTTTTGTATTAGCCGGATTAACCCACTAATCCTGTTAATCCATCGAACCCATCACTGTACTTACTAGCAGTAGGAAGTATACAGGTCATTAATATGATATCCCACACTAGTCCAGCCGGGCAGGACATAGTCTTTGGCAAACCATGGTCACAGACGTAATATTGCTGTGGATCGCAGGGATTTACAGCGAAATGTGCATCTGGGCAAGTCACAGCAGCTCCTATCGGTTACATAAGAATGGAATGTTAATGTATTGTATGCTGCCATACCATAAACACATCAAACCATTGTGTCGATGACTGCACACATCATTATCTTCATCATCATCTGCTCTATGTTTTCCATTTAAAGTTACATACATGCACTGTATCAATAAATATCAAATGAATAAATAAGCGAAGGAATGTTTAAAATTCATTTTAATAAACTACCAAGTAAATAAAATACAAAATACCACAAGGTGCAGGTGATACTGTTGTTTGTGTTGGCGCCTGAGTGGGAGCTGCAGTTTGTGTTGGCGCCTGTGTAGGTGCTGCAGTTTGTGTTGGCGCCTGGGTAGGTGCTGATGTTTGTGGAGGCGCTTGAGTGGGCGCATGTGTTGTTGCTGGAGCCTCGGTCGGGATATCGGGAATTGCACCTGATTCCAGATTTTGCTTTATAGCAGAGAGTAAGGGATATTTGCCTTGTCCACAGAATTGTCCGTTGAAATCATCTAGATCTATAGCCCATACCATAGAGCCACCAAGTCCATTGGCCTTTATATAGTCCGTCTGAATACAACAACTCACGTGATTGTATCCCTTTCTAGGTCGATAATACCATCAAGAAGGGGGTTAACTATGTCATTATTGAGTATACTACAAATGTAGTACATTCATACATGGTAATCGAGAGTCTCACGCTACCATCCATTTGATCTAAAGTATAATGTTATATTGTCTGTACGTAGGATAAACAATACAACTATTTGTACCCATGCATAATATAACGCGTACGAAACCATATGGCTATTGCTCGATTATATATCGTAGTCATATCACCAATAATGAAATATAGTGTTCATTGTTACCAGGGTATTGTGTACAAACGATGTTTTTTATTATTCTCTTTATTTCCTCCAGTTTGAAGATTACATAAATAGAATAACATACATGTAATACAACATTCAACATGGCTCAATCTGTACAACGAATAATATAAGTGATGTGACATATACGTTGAGTAGATGTACATAAAACTATTTAGTACTATCTATAGTGCAGTATAATGGTGCAAAATAATTGATAGACAATAATATAATGATAATAATAATAGTAAATAAATAAAAAATAATAGTAATAATAATAATAAAAATCAGGGGGAAAAATTAACACTTCAGTATATATATATGCACAATGAACCCAATCAATTTACTACACATACAAGTAGTAAGAATAGTCATAATTAGACGTGATTTATAACTATTTGAAAAAATCATTTAACATTTTTGAAACATATCTGACAGAAACGTGGCGAAATTCTATTATATCTATACTGTTCAAATCATACATAATTCTACCACCTATAAGTATATGAAATAATTGGAAGTCTGAATGGGAATGTAAGTATACGTTGAAACCGATTCCATCTATACTTAAAAGCTCACACCATAACCGATCTCGCACCTCTTCCGTAAATCCACACTGTAACACAATATGCGTATATATATCATTATACATTTTCCCACACCTATGACATAAATCTAATTTATCCGTCTCTGGACTTCTTAAATCAACAACTAATGACATTATATTGTAGACTGATGTTCTAATTTGCGGATGTTTTATCAATAATCTCCAAAATGTATGAGGAAACAAATTATCATGGACCAAAATAAATCTATTAAAATCACAATCACTACGCATCCTTTCTCTCCATGCTCTTTCTTCATATAAATGTACATTATACTTTACTTTCGCTTTCCATGAACTCTTCACTGGAAACACACCATTTGATAAATATTCTTGTAAGAACATGTATAAATTGTATTTCTTTAGAATAATTAATATATCACTTGTAAAACCATAACTGTACATATCTGATCCCATGTCTGACATAAAAATACGAGTGAAAAATATCTGATATGACATACAGTTTTTATCGAGGTTACATAATCTACCAAAAAACATTAATTTCCTCATGTCTATATATGCCTCTATACTGAACCATCCAAGAAGTCCCGTACACATATCCGTACGAGTTCTTGTATGAAATCCTTGAATTGATTTTAAAATAAACCTCTGAGCTCTTTCTAGCATAACAAGTTCACATTTTGGAAGGCACCACAATTCACATCCATACAGGGCAGAAGCATATACTTTTGATTTAATTACTTTACACACAGTCAAGGGATTTAAGGCACAAGGATGAGCACCGCTTCTTATTAAACTCATGACACCACTTTTAAGCTTATTACAAGCACGCACTGTGCGTTCCATACTGTTACAATTATTGTTTAATATCACACCAACGTGTGTGATGTCCTTAACTACAGGAAGAATTTGCTCATATAGATACAGATTTCTAACAACATAGTTTCGCTTCTTTGTTCTTGTGAAACGCATTATTTTACTTTTAACTGCAGAAAAGGTGAAGCGCCCCCTGACTTATTGATCTGTAACTTATTACAAATGTTCCTCACCTCAGATATAGAAATGGGTTCCTCTAAAAACGTGTCAGCTTCGCAAGGTTTACTTTCAATTTCCCTTACTTTACCTGAAATATTATCTTTAAAACTGTCATCAAAAGGACTACTGTAATCATTCTTAAATATATTTTCAAAATGTGATGCCCATTTATCAACAATGATCTTAGGGTCTCTAAATGTTTCCCCATTACATGTAAACTCTGTTTGACAATTCCGTCGTTTTTTTGATTTATTCCTAAAAAGATACCAAAACAATTTTTGATCTATTTCACTTGATTTATCAATCTCTGATAACTGATTAGACATATAGGTTTCAAACGCTTTCCTCAACGCTTTCCTGAATTCTTTCTTCATAAATTTGTACTCTTTAAAACTTTCTGAGTTCATATCTCTCGGTTTTCCCTCATTTATCCATATTTGCCTCGTACATTTCATATTCTGATGAAAAACAGATAACTGGTCATTCCAGTATGGTTTTAAATAAGATTTGTACACTTTAATTGGAATACTTTCTTCAGAAGATTTAAATATTGCATATACTATCTTATCATAATATTTCTCTATGCATTCGTAACTCGAGCAACACCCTGGTTCGATATCGTCAATTTCTATACTACTAACACAAGACAAATTCTTATGTAAAAATGCTTTGTAAGCACTATGGTCGACCTTCTTCCAATTGAACCGAGTATAATTGTTATTGTATGTACTATAGTCACGTGTGACATTAATTGGCAACTTTACTGAACTTAGTACTGGAACATGCTCCGACAGATTCAAATCATTTTCATCTAAAATAACTGCTGTCTCTACTAAGTCTACCATACTCGATTCAATAATAATATGGTCAATAAGTGTTGAATTTCCAGTCTGAGGGAAGAAAGTACTATTTGGTCCTATACACTTAGCTTGTACATTCACTGATATTAGATTACATCTGTTTAAAAATTCTTGAAAAATGTTGGACCTTTCATTTTCAACAAAATTACACTTAGGACCCTGGATTTTAACATTCATATCTCCCATAAAATATTAACCTTGCCTCTTTCAGAGTATACTGAATATAAACATTCTAGAAGCTCAACGGCGTGTTCAATGAACAACTCAATCACCTTCTCGAAGAAGCTGGCATATAAGCAAACAAAACACAATAAAATACAAGATCATCAGATGATTAGCTATCTTCAGACCCCTACTATCCGTGGACTATCCAACTCAATGGCTTGGACAACAAAAGAGGATTCTTTATACAAAATGTAAGCAACACCCCCCTCTGATGTTACATCTGTTACTTAAAAGGATCTAACTACAAATTAAACTAGGTTCTGGCAATAACCCCATACCCAAAAGATTTGAAAGTATAAATATCCATAAATGACCATGTGAAAAATCACGTAACCAATGTTCAGATATACCAAATAATTTAATATTATATTTTCTGATGGCAATCTAATAAGATATGGTGTTCATGACATAATACCCTTCAATGTTCCAACATAATGCAAAGATAATTGCCTCATCAATATATGTGTCTCAATGCAGAAAAACCTCACAGAGCGGCTCGCCATTCCCCTCATTCCGATTCCCTCGTGGCCCAGCAATGATTCCATAACTTATAATGTTCCGTCGTCCAGCTGCACGAATACATTCAAGCTGAGACCGCTATCTGTGTTTTTTTTTCCATTGCTTCTCGAAGTATCTTACCATGGTAAAGCGCGCACATTTTGCTCTCAACAAGATAGCCACCGCATTGGAAGATTCTGAGGATATTTGACGGTTTTATCCAATTTTTGTGCACATATAAATATCCTGATTTTCTACTCCTATTGTTGCTGCTGTGGAAACTCACCGAATCTTTTTCAGCTCATCGTATTACAAGTAACACTAGCACGATTATGAAAATAGTACTTTAATCGATTTGCTGGGCTTTTTTTTTCAGCTGTCATTTATAAGAGTCCTGTGCAAGTAAGGTACGACTTCACCCTTCATGGGGCTTCGATTCGACTAACCTGTGGTCGCTCCAAGCAGGTGCGATGCACAGTAACTTTAGCATGATAATACTCATCATTGTTTAAGATCTGTCTCCAGATTATATTGAGATTATGTTGGTAGTGTTCTCCTGTAACGGTAACACTCTCGAGGTGGAAACTTACAAGTAATTTCAACACTTAAGGCGCAGCAAACATATCGCGATGTCTTTAACATTTGGATTCATATGATAATGTCCAGTTTCAAATTTTGTTCACGTGTATGGGAGGAGTGTCACATGTTCTTTGTAACATTTTGCGTCTTCATTCTCTCTTCTGTATGTCTTTATTTCAGTTCTGTACTATCTGTTTCTTTAGCCCAACTACAGAAATCACGATCACGAATTTATCTGAATCCCATGTCTCTACTCGAGAGAATTCGTATTCATAGCATTTTCGTACATGTTAGGTATAACGATCTGGACATCAGTATTCATCGTCTTTTTCAACTCTTTACACGCCATTAAGTTAGGTCTGTTACTTTCAAATCTCTTTGCTATGTTCAAGATATCTTGTTGTAGCCTATGCCATTTCTATAAACATCCAACTTTCCACTTCTTTCCGACACATGTTTCTCTTGTATATGTTCTATTCTATCCTCTATTAGTCCTTTAGCTTGGTCGTCCTCAAGATCAGCCTTAATCGTTAGTTAGAAACTTCCTCTTCGAATCTGTTTAGATTATCAGTTTTTTCACTGAGATTTATTTCAGTTCGATCTTCATTTTGCTTTAGCTCTAATTCAGTGACAGACTTTTTGCAGCGTTTCACAAACAGTTTTACAGTCTGTTTACGTCAGATTGTAGCTGCTTTTAAGTCCTCTTTATACTTGAGAGCTCTAGATTTAGCACTTTCATTCTCTTTCAGAAGACCTTCAAGTTTCAATGATAGTGCTTCTATTTTTCTGTTCGTTTGTACTCTTATGATGGATTTCACGCTTTTAGACAGCAAGTGATTTCTTGTAGCACTCCGATCCCTACGGTTCCGTTGGTTATCAACGATTTTCTTATTGACGCGGACAAAGATTGGTCTCGTCTCTGTTTTGTAGGTACTCACACTTCAACTTTCTGACAAGTACTCAAACGAATCCGCCTTCGCTAAGGCCTCGTAGGTATCACAAAACTTTCCCTCAGTTAAAAACTTTCTGCCTGTAAACGATAGGTGCATTTAGTGTTTCCCACGTGGTCTCTTGCGTTTATCTCTGAGGTACCTCTTCCTTATCACATGGAAATTCATCGCGTGTTCTTGGCCTTGGCATCTATAACAGAATTCGCGTTATCATTTCAATGTCACGTGATTCTATCCATGTCGTTAAAACTACCGAATTTTCCTTCCATAAGTATTTGTTTTTGATTCTATCCTTTTACCTGCTCCAAGCGTGGCCACCATATAGTGATTCCATATATCTGTGCTTCAACTTGGCTATCATTTAAAGTTTATTTGTCCGTTTTGCAATGGGGATAGCATGTATTTCTTGATCAAGTGTGTAAGACATCCGTATTTGACGGCGGTCAGAACCCATCTGCAATCTCTATTGTTCTCTTTACTATTATCACTCATAATTTCACAGTTTACATATATAGGACAATGACGTGGAATAAACAAATCACACAACGCTCGCACTATACACACCGTAACAATTCTTATTATCAACCCCTTGAGTTGTCTTTCACGAAAAACGGAAACACAAATAATGTACCCGTTATAGTTTAATTCTATTATCTTCCGTTTTTCCAGAAACATTAACACAACTCATTACAATGCAATCGTCCGTTTGAGTTTACAAGTCTGTATCGACGTCGATGTAGAGGCGAGTGTTGACGACAATCGTATCAATACTCTTGTGTACTGGTTAAAGCGTGTAGTGTAAACCACCACGTAGCAATTAAGATTCAATACAACTATTTGTACCCATGCATAATATAACGCGTACGAAACTATATGGCTATTGCTCGATTATATATCGTAGTCATATCACCAATAATGAAATATAGTGTTCATTGTTACCAGGGTATTGTGTACAAACGATGTTTTTTATGATATGGATGTATCACTTACGGTAGATTGTTAAAGAGATGCTACAACAATTGATTACTTAAGAGGTCTGTTTATTGTGATATATAAAGATATCAAATTATCGACAGTTTTTATGTAAGTTTTAAATGAAAATAATCAGAAGCCATTGTTTTTATGACAACTGCAGAGCTAGCTGATTGCTTAGTTTCGTATTTTGTATTATCAGTAAACTAGTGATGTAAAGACAAGCGAGGTTTCAAAGTCATATTACGGTTTTGATGTTTATAGTAGATGCACAATGATTTGTATGATTCTTGACGTGGTTAGAAATTATCCAAAGTGTGATTCCGCCATTCCAGTGTAATCCAGCAATCGCTTCACGTGCTAACGTTCTATATACTGTAAACCAAATTTCTTTCGCGCGCGATTTACTTTCACGAAATTCGCGAAAGTTCATCTGCGTGAACTTGCATCTACATCATTGACACTGATAAGAATTTCCATTCATTTTTTTTAAATCCGCGAATGTTAATTTTCCCGAACTTGTTACAATCCACTTTGAAAAAATAACGCACTTTAAAATACATGTATGGTGTAAACTCAATGCACTTTGGGAAAAAAATTAAAGTATGTTGACAAAGTGCATTTTAGTTCTAGACCCGAAAAATAAGTGGGACTTATTACTTTACTGATATTGCTGTTCGCAAATATCCCCTGAATGTTGTATGTTCCACCAGTAACATTGACCTGAACTATGAACTGATACACAGGTGGGCCTGCTGTTTCCATTTTGAAGCATCCTATTCAATTTTGTTTTTAGTTTAAACATCAATATGACTCAAACCTTTTCTTAAATGGTGTTAGAAGCCAAATGTCATACTCTGAATGGATTATTTTTATTAGTACCAACATGCTTGATATAGCTATGCCACAACATTATTGCATCGTTGCTGTTGTAATTGATACCATTATTAATTATTAGTTTTGTTTTAATTATATATATTAACTTGCCACATATTGATGAAAACATTCATGCATTTTCTGATGAGATATGTTTGATTAAGGTTTGACGACGCCAGTGACAACATCACCGACACATCGATCAACACAGCGATACCTAAAGTGACGCTACCCATATTGATAAACATTTTTGAAGATAGTTGTTAAAATTTCATAACGTTTTTTGAATCTATTGGAAAATGATTTTTACAATAACCAATAACTTTTGAGAAAACTCAAAATATAACTCAGAAGACCTAAGTATGTCATAGTGTACAACATGCAGTCTTTATGCTATGATAATAACCAAACATAAAAAAATGCGCAAAAATTAAATAAAGTCTATATCGCAAAAAAATGTTGCTTTATGAAGCGAAAACTTGAAATATTGAGAAATAGATTCGAGTATACATCTATATAAAGTAAAGGTAATCTGGCAATTTCGGTTAGTTAGGACTAAGGGCGCAAGTGTTCGGATTTTCAAGGGTCCTATGTACCTGATTTACCTGATCTTCGGTCTATATAGGCAACAATACCTCTTGACCTCCTCAATTTAGACTTGAGTCACTTGCTGGTTTTCACTTGTTGCGCATACATCGTCGAGTCACACTCAAAGATGCCCACATACTCAATTTAAAGTTAAAAATAACTGTCCATACTTTAAAAACTGTGTTTCCTTCTGTCTATTGTTTTTATATATACAACACATATATTTCACATATGGTTATGGATGCACTATACGATGTCCATTACATCCAAACCCTATCCTTTGGTGGCAGATATGTGATCATGACCTCACATGGTATCATCAGTAGCAATCCGGACTAAATTTCAGCGGGTGATTTCTCCATTCCTTGTTTAGTTTGGATTTAAACGCATTTATTGTTTCTGCACTGACAACATTTTCCGGGAGACTATTCCACACATTCACAACTCGAATCGCAAATGAGTTGGTTCTACATCTCAGCCTAGTCCTGGTTTTTCTCAGCTTTTTACTATGACCCCTTGTTCTGTTGTCCTCAATTCGAATGAATAAACCTTCTGATGTTACACTGGTTACGTCAATTTTATTTAGTATCCTGAATACCTGAATCATGTCATATCTTGTTCTTCTATATTGTAGACTTGGAATTCCAAGTATTTTTAGTCTTTCCGTATATGTTTTGTCATGGAGACCTTTGACTTGTTTTGTTGCCCTTCTTTGTACATTTTCCAGTTCCAGGATATCCTTCCTTAATATTGGGCACCATGCTGTTACTCTATATTCAAGTAATGGCCTAATTAGCGACTTGTAAATTGGTATAAACATTTCCTTATCCATAATTGTGAATGTGCGTCGTATTAATCCAATCAGTCTATTTGCCTTTTTTGCGCAATTGGCAACGTGAATGCTGAATTTCAACTCCGTGTCAAATGTTATGCCTAAATCTTTCTCTGTGGTGTCATTTTTTATGGTTATCATATTTCCACCTCGTTTCGCATTGAATATTCATGTGCTTGATTCCGAGACCCGAAGTGCAGAGTTTTACACTTAGAAACATTAAAATGTAGCTGCCATTTTTCTGACCATGTTCCAAGCTTGTTTATATCCTCTTGAATCATACCTTTTTCTTCTATAGTGTTACTAATTCCGTAAATTTTTGTATCATCCGCGAAGAGTTTGATGTTACTTCTAATCGAATTTGGTAAGTCATTGATGTACATTGAAAAGAGAATGTGACCTAATACACTTCCCTGAGGGACGCCACTTTCCACGTCTTCCCAATCTGATTTTACTCCGTTCACCACTACCCTTTGCTTTCTCGAGTCCAGAAATGATCTAATCCATCGACCTAGTTTCCCTTGTATTCCTAATGAATTCATTTTCCTTATTAATCTCTCATGCGGCACCGTATCAAACGCTTTTTTGAAATCAAGATAAATAATGTCAATGTTGTTGCCTTCATCTAATTTACTAGTAATGTCCTCTATTACTTCTAAGAGTTGTAAAGTTGTAGATTTTCCTTTCCTAAAACCAAATTGCTCGTCACACAGAAGATTATTTTCCTCCAGATGTTTCATAATATAATCCCTAATAATAGACTCGAGACACTTCACTATCACACTTGTTGGGCTCACAGGTCTGTGATTTTCTGATTTTCTTTTGTTTCCCTTCTTGAATAGTGGTGTGATATTTGCTTTCTTCCAGATATTTGGCAAGATTCCCTCGTTGATAGACTTTTTGAATATTATTGATAGTGGCGTGCTGATATTCTCTGCTGTTTCTTTTAAAACTTTTGGATGCATCTCATCTGGTCCTTGTGATTTTGAAGTATTCAATTTAGATAATTTTTGATATACTGAATCCGGAGTAATGTCAATGTTCTCAAGAGGATTTATTGTGTCATCGAGTATGTTTTCAATATCTGGCACAGAGTTGATATTTTCCTTGGTAAATATGCTGGCGAAGAATTTATTAAATTCCTCTGCCTTCCCTTTGTCACTTGCTACTGAAGTCCCATCATCCAATTCAAGGTTTGGTATTCCACCTTTTGATTTGGTTCTAGATTTTACAAATTTCCAAAAACTTTTAGGATCTGATTTGAATTCTTTAGCAATCTTGGATTCATACTCAATTGATCCTTTCCTTAAGGAGGATTTTGCCAAGTTCCTTGCTTGCCTGTATTTTTCAAAATTTGCTGCTGTTGAATTATTTTTGTAGGTATGCCATGCCTTTCTTTTTTCCTTCAGCGATTTAATTGCTTCAAGGTTTATATTTGCTTTTCGACATCTGGTTCCTGGACCACTTCTTGTCACTGGTATCCATTTCTCCATACATATATTTATTTTTTCGACGAAGTAGCTCCACGAATCTAGAGTGTCCATATCTTCCATATTATTCTCCCATTCCACAGAACCGAGTTCTTCATTCATGTTGTCGTAATTTCCTCGGTAAAAGCAATACCTTTTTTTGGGTGTATCTTTTTTATCCAGTACTAGTTCTATCTTGAATGTTAAAGTTGCATGATCACTATGTCCGATTTGGTTTCCAATTTGTAGATCCTTTAAATCATCCTCTTCCTTTGTGAGCACCAAATCTAGAATAGAGGTTGGTTGCGCTTGTTGTTGGCGAAAATTGTTTCAATTATAGCAAACTTGGCCATACATTAATGATTTGTTTTTTTGTGTCTGTTCCATTTTGAGCATGTAATATATTTTTTTTCAAAGTGCTTTAAGATGTATCTTTTTAACGCACTATGAAAAAGAATGTTTGAGTGTTTGAGTCCGTTGAACCATATTTACCACATTTAAACGATGTTTTTGCGTTATTTTTTCAAAGTGGGCTGTAACACTGCGTCTGTCTGTGCCCGAGGTTGGTTGCGCTTGTTGTTGGAGTAGCGATGTACAGAGAGGTGGTTTTGTAACACTGCGTCTGTCTGTGACCGAGGTTGGTTGCGCTTGTTGTTGGAGTAGCGATGTACAGAGAGGTGGTTTTGTAACACTGCGTCTGTCTGTGGCCGAGGTTGGTTGCGCTTGTTGTTGGAGTAGCGATGTACAGAGAGGTGGTTTTATAACACTGCGTCTGTCTGTGACCGAGGTTGGTTGCGCTTGTTGTTGGAGTAGCGATGTACAGAGAGGTGGTTTTGTAACACTGTGTCTGTCTGTGGCCGAGGTTGGTTGCGCTTGTTGTTGGAGTAGCGATGTACAGAGAGGTGGTTTTGTAACACTGCGTCTGTCTGTGGCCGAGGTTGGTTGCGCTTGCTGTTGGAGTAGCGATATACAGAGAGGTGGTTTTGTAACACTACGTCTGTCTAAGCCCGAGGTTGGCTGCGCTTGTTGTTGGAGTAGCGATGTACAGAGAGGTGGTTTTATAACACTGCGTCTGTCTGTGACCGAGGTTGGTTGCGCTTGTTGTTGGAGTAGCGATGTACAGAGAGGTGGTTTTGTAACACTGCGTCTGTCTGTGGCCGAGGTTGGTTGCGTTTGTTGTTGGAGTAGCGATGTACAGAGAGGTGGTTTTGTAACACTGCGTCTGTCTGTGGCCGAGGTTGGTTGCGCTTGTTGTTGGAGTAGCGATGTACAGAGAGGTGGTTTTGTAACACTACGTCTGTCTAAGCCCGAGGTTGGCTGCGCTTGTTGTTGGAGTAGCGATATACAGAGAGGTGGTGTTGTAACACTACGTCTGTCTAAGCCCGAGGTTGGCTGCGCTTGTTGTTGGAGTAGCGATATACAGAGAGGTGGTTTTGTAACACTGTGTCTGTCTGTGGCCGAGGTTGGTTGCGCTTGTTGTTGGAGTAGCGATGTACAGAGAGGTGGTTTTGTAACACTGCGTCTGTCTGTGGCCGAGGTTGGTTGCGCTTGTTGTTGGAGTAGCGATGTACAGAGAGGTGGTTTTGTAACACTGTGTCTGTCTGTGGCCGAGGTTGGTCGCGCTTGTTGTTGGAGTAGCGATGTACAGAGAGGTGGTTTTGTAACACTACGTCTGTCTGTGGCCGAGGTTGGTCGCGCTTGTTGTTGGAGTAGCGATGTACAGAGAGGTGGTTTTGTAACACTGCGTCTGTCTGTGGCCGAGGTTGGCTGCGCTTGTTGTTGGAGTAGCGATGTACAGAGAGGTGGTTTTGTAACACTACGTCTGTCTGTGGCCGAGGTTGGTCGCGCTTGTTGTTGGAGTAGCGATGTACAGAGAGGTGGTTTTGTAACACTGCGTCTGTCTGTGGCCGAGGTTGGTCGCGCTTGTTGTTGGAGTAGCGATGTACAGAGAGGTGTTTGTAACACTGTGTCTGTCTGTGGCCGAGGTTGGTCGCGCTTGTTGTTGGAGTAGCGATGTACAGAGAGGTGGTTTTGTAACACTGCGTCTGTCTGTGCCGGGTTGGTCGCGCGTTGTTGTTGGAGTAGCGATGTACAGAGAGGTGTTTGTAACACTGTGTCTGTCTGTGACCGAGGTTGGTCGCGCTTGTTGTTGGAGTAGCGATGTACAGAGAGGTGGTTTTGTAACACTGCGTCTGTCTGTGGCCGAGGTTGGTGGCGCTTGTTGTTGGAGTAGCGATGTACAGAGAGGTGGTTTTGCAGCTCCTGATCGAGCTTGACATTGTTATTGTTTCGTGTACATTACATATAATTGGGAATGGATTTGTGAAATTTATAATGTGAATTTCAAGAAGTTATCTGATAATGAGAAGTTGGAAATACTTTATAGAGATACATCAGTTACTGTTAGGCTATATGATGCAGAAATTAATAAACAGCTGGATTGTAATCTTGTGTATCTTTGAAGATTGTGGAAATATCGCAGTATTTGTGATTATAAATTAAAAAGTGTGTAAGTGTGTACCTGTATTTTGGTTGTTTCTAGGGTGATCTTAGAAATATTCAGGTGAAGCTGTGGTGTAACTAAATAGTATATGGTTAGGGTAGTTAAGCAAAAGTTTTCTTCCCTAAAGGTCAGTTTACCTGGATTGAGAATGTGTCTTGGAATCTGTCATTTATAGATATACCTTGTCACAGAAGACATTATTGTGAAGTACTGACTGTTTAGTTAACACATTATTGTGGAATATAACTATTTTCACCAAGATATACTGACTATCTAGTTAACACATTATTGTGGAATATAATATTTTCACTAAGATATACAGACTATCTAGTTACCATGTTATTGCGGAAATAATTATTTTCACTAAGATATACTGACTGTCTAGTTAACACATCAATGCGGAATATAATATTTTCACTAGGATAAACTGACTATCTAGTTAACACTTTATTGTGGAATATAATATTTTCACTAGGATAAACTGACTATCTAGTTAACACTTTATTGTGGAATATCATATTTTTCATCAAGATATAATGACTGTCTATTTAATACTTTATTGTGGAATATACTATTTTTCACCAATATATACTGTCTATCTCCTTCGCTACACAAAAACCGTGTTATCATAAAACTGAACATTTATCAAACCACTAATCATATATATAGTACCTTAAACAGTCTTACCTTCCGTTTAACGCTAACTATATCGTCGTAGCCTACCCACTGGTTTCCCTTGAAGGCATACGGGACCAGGTGTTCCGGATGACGTCGCACTTCCCAGCCATTCTTGATATTTGCACAAATCTAGGCATAATCATGTAATGTAAAAAGCGTATTATTTCTAAATCATGACGTGTTAAACACTATTCTTTTTAGTTTTTCATATTTCCAATTGGTTTGCTAATTTCGTCTTTTAATTATAATGATGATTTACATTGATACGGATATGACGCTAGTGAACACATCAAGGACAGATATACACATACTCAATATGTTATCGAATATACCTAAAAGTTTTTAATAAGCGTTAGTTGTAATTTTGTCTTCTGAATCAGGACAACTGTCCGACACCGACAACTGGGCCCAATGCTATAGATACAGGACCATGAAACAATCCTAGACTTAGGTGTTTTCTTAGACAATAAGCTGATCATTATGTGAAATCGATATGTCAAATCACATTTATATCATTTAAGTTTTCATACATACATATTTGTTTATCAACACTAATTGTGATATCCAACTTAAACCAGACGTCATAGTTTAATAACTTTACTTACTAATACGTTGTTATGATCCCTTACCATGTAAAGCTTGTTTTAAATATTGACTTTGAACACAGATTAAATACATAAAGGATATAGAGATTACCTCGTAGTATGACAGGAAGCCTGCCTCCCTGGTGTAGGTTCCGGCCGTTCCACCCCCTCTAGCCGGGCAGCCCATATCATTACCCTGTAAAGCCGTGGTAAATGACCGTCCGTAGGTACCTATACCCATGATTAACTTGTTCAGGGGAGTTCCATTTGTAAGCCAGTAGTTCACTGCCCAATCCTGTAAGGTAAACATCTAACAATCTTCAAAACAAGGGTAGGCTTTGATAAACATGTTTCTCCAACCATTATTATAATATACATGTACCTGTACTTCTAAGCGATACTTTGTTTGTTTATTTTTACGTCCTATTAACAGCCAGGGTCATGAACGGACGTGCCAGGTTTGTTGGTGGAGGAAAGCCGGAGTACCCGGAGAAAAACCACCGACCAGCGGTCAGTACCTGGCAACTGCCTCACATGGGATTCGAACCCGCATCCCAGAGGTGGAGGGCTTGTGGTAATATGTCGGGACATCTTAACCGCTCGGCAACCGCGGCCCTTCTAAGCGATACAAAGGCAATATTCTTAGACTCTGTCAAATAAACACGATTTAGAAATATTCAACGACATTGTTTTTGTATATGTCATATGAGTTTATACTAAAGTATTTGTGTCTGGTATTTTTCAGGAGATCTTGTTGAATGAATGCCATTTATACTAAGACTTGAGAACACAACTTGAAAGCTTTCATTCCTTTTAGCCAAGTACTAATCATGATTCTCTACGGTGGCATTCGCATTTCGACTTTTAGCTCGAGGTGGTAGACTCGTGTATTTAAGTATGGCGTGTCTGTCTCTTTATTGGAGCAGCTTCTGACCTTGGCGTCTCATTTGAAATGATTTCAAATCGAATCTAATGCATAGAAAAAGAGGAATAAAGACAGTATTTTGTAATGATATTATGAACGCCTTTCTACATTTCAATAATACAAAATAATAATGTTTTCTCTAATGACTAAACAAAAATAAATAAATAAAGGCGACAAGGAAATGGTGACTAGACCTACATTAACTGATAAGCAACATACAATTGAAGTGATCGTTCAATGATCAATGACACGAAGATAAGGAACTCATTTGTTTATAACCTAGTTAAAAGGATCACATTGATAAGGTATGCTATGTGTAGATTGTAAGATATTATCCAATACAAGTTGAAGCATTTGGATCTAGGTAAAAGCAAGATATAATTTTACGAAAGGAGTAAAAATAGAGACATCTAAATCTAGGTAAAAGTCAGAAATAATTTTACAATAGTAGTCAGTAAAAAGACATTTAAATCTAGGAAAAAGTCAGAAATAATTTTACAACAAAAGTCAGTAAAGAGACATCTAATTCTAGGAAAAAGTAAGAAATAATTTAACAACAATAGCCAGTATACATCTAGATGAAAAAACTAAGAATAATAAAATGGTAGTAAGTACAGTATATTCAAAGTATAAAAAAGACAGTCATAGAAGTCACTTGTAAATGTAAACCAAAACAAAGATAATAAAATGAGACAGGATGTCAGTGTTGAGTTGAATAAAACATACAGTGTATAAAAATAAAATAACACAATCTTGACGCAATGTATCGTAATAATGAATTAAAAATAACCAGAGCAAATCCTTTTAACAAAACGTTGACATACGTCCATTAATTGTCCACTCTAGCTGATATCGTACAATGTCAATAAACCTTACAGTACTCAGGCTTTGTACTTCCTATTGGCATTACCCTAAACAATATATAATCAAGCAACTGAAAGAAAATATTAATAATGCCAATAAGCATCGAGCTTCGTACACATATTAGTGGAAAGTGTGAAAATCTCACAGAAGTTGACTGATTGTTTTGTTTATTTTGTTATATATAAAGAAAACTAATCAAAAAAAGTTGGTTATGATATGAAACAAATATTTTTTGTATCCATGGCAACCGGTAGGGTATATACAATTACATATGTGAAAAAATGCATTAATCTAAAAATAACGAAATTTCTTAAAATTTATGTCATGTTTCATAATGCACAACATTTTAAATTGATTAAATCCTTATAGGCGTGTGAAAAATTAACAAAAAATATGTTTTCATAATTTTCTTAAGATCTAAGAGGCCGGAAACCCCCAAAATATTAGTTAAAATATGTTGAAATGTTGCTAAAAGTAATGAAAAATTTCTCAAATCCATACATTGCTTGATAATGTTATTTATACTAAAACAATAAGCATTAATTGGTTAAAAATAATCAATAATAAAAATTGGGTAGAAAAAATGAAATGGAAAGAATAAATTATAAATTTTTCCTGTAAATTTCCTGAAATTTGGCATGATTTAGCATTTGGATTATCTCCCTTGCCAGTGATTTAGTATATAATTACCTCCCTTGCCTGGAACTCTCCATGCATGAAACAACAAAAGGCGATCTATTTTACAGAACAGCATGTTTTCAAGCCTGCATAAATGTGCTGTTAACTATGTTTTTGGCCTTAATATGTGTGGAGGAATGGAGAAGAAGTGACAGGATTACTTTTGGTAAGTTTTTTTTATTATGCAAATGTTTTAATGAGACAGAAATTGAATGAATTCCAACAAAAATCACTTCATATATTTTATTCTATTGCCGGTGCCATTCTTGTTAGTATAGCCTAACAGTGTATGTTGTACTTAATTGAAATACTTATTTTCATAACATAACCTTATAGCTATATATAGTTTGATGAGAGTACATTAACCAGTGGCAGAATCGAAGACAATTCCTTGGTGGGGGTGGGGGGTGGGGGTGGTTGGGGGGGCGGGTTGCATGATTTTTCAAAACTTTTTCAACCCTTCTGGATCCATCACTGATCATGACCATATGGTAAAGAATAAATTGATGAAAATTTTGAAGAAACTGACTATTTTATAATATCTAGAATAATCTAGGTGTATAAGTTATTATAAATATACATGAAAAAAATAAAAATTAAAAAACATGCAATATTTAGTACATCTTGTAAGTGTAAGTAACTTATTAAATTATTAATATCTTGAATGAATGATTGTTGGATATTTCCTTTTCTGTTTTCAGTTTCTGTAGTCCTTTAAGTGCTGTACAGCTATTTATTACTGTAATTCGTGAGTAGTACAGGAATTATTTCTTATGTAGACTCTATATACAATGTAAATGCACTATATCATGTATTATGTAAGAAACATTTACATACCGGTATATGAAATTATTTTTATGTATAGTCAGACAAAACAGAAATGATTTCAAGTACTCTAATACTAGTAATATAGGTTACTGATTGTTCTTTTAACAAGAATATTTCATATTGTTTATTGATTGTTCTCTTAACAAGAATATTTCATATTGTGACATTTTAAATATTTAAGATAACGATACAAAAGACTGACACCCCAGTGCTTAAACCAATATGTGTGTAAAACACCAACCTGGAATCAGTCGGTACAGTCTGTATAACTTATAAGTGTCAATGTTTCTTGAACAGTAAAACACAGATGAATCGAATCATCGGATGTTTTACTGCAATTCAACTATCATTTAATTGTTCCACCATAAAACATACACAAACGTTTACATATGTGTGTGTGTGTTTTTAATGTAGTGTCCCTCTGACCAACCGTACTAATTTTTCTGTCTCTAATTCTGATTCTATTAAGCTTAATTTGTTAAAATGTTGACTCTGAAACTTGTGCTGCCTATGGCAATATTATCTGTATCATTTAATTTTGGCAAACATACATTCTGTTTTAGAAATCAATTATTTTTTTCTATTTTTACTTCTAGAATGACATCTGCATTAAAAGACTCAGGTGGATCAGGTATTGCTGATGGACCAGTTGTCAAGGTGTACCAAGTTAAGAAAGTTCCACAAAATACCAGTGCGAGACCCATAGTAATTGTACATACCATCGAAGGCGCTTGTTCTATACTTAAAATACATGGAGTTCTGTCTAGCAGACATTTTATCACTCTACTTTCACCAAGCAATTGATATATAAGCTGGATACTCTTGATATTAGTTTAACGTCCTTTTAATAGCCAGAGTCGTTTAAGGACGTGCAAGGTTTGTTGGTGGAGGAAAACCGGCCTACCCGGAGAAAAACCACCAACCAGCACGTCAGTACCTGGCAACTGTCCCACATGGAATTCGAACCCGCATCCAAGAGGTGGAGGGCTTGTGGTAATATGTCGGGACATCTTAACCACTATGCAGACTCTTAGTTGTGAACTGACCAACACAGTTTGGTGAAGTGTGTGATATCAAAAGACCAAAGTGTGATGATTATTAATTCAGATAAATTAATAAGCTTAATGTGTGTTGGTTGTAATTTTCAGTTTGGAACATATACATTCATAAAATGAGTCTACAGAGATCTGTTATCAAGCCATATGGACAAAATATTTTAGTTGAATTTTTTTTAATGAGGACATCAAATGTTGTGGAAGGATGTTTAATGAAGATATTTCAGTCTGGTGAGGGTATGTTGAATGATGGCATACAATTTATAGTGTGATGACTGTAATGTTAAATAAGATATGTTGTACAGTCAAGTAATTATGACTGAAGATAAGCAAAGTTCAACTAGTTGTGATGAGAGGGCATACATTTACAACTCGTTGATGACTTATGTCTCAGTCATGAGATGAGGGCCCATAAGAATATAGTGTGATGATTGAATGAGGGTCATAAGTTTATTGTGTGATACTGAATGAGGGCATAAGTATTAAGGAGTGTGTGTCACGACTGATACGAAGTGCACAATGACTTACAGTGTGCATGAACTTTCAGGGAGTATCCTTATAAGCTTAATAAAAGTTGACAAAAGAATTTCTATTGAAGCAGTGGTGTCCTCTAATAATCTGCTATTTTCCCTCCCAAATCCATTTACAAACACTATATATTATATGTTTTGGTGAAAGGAATTAACTGTAGGATTGGTGTCAAGTAATGTCACAGTTCACATATTATGAGTGACAATATAATTATTTCTATTTGAAAGAGGAGGCAGTTGAAATATAAGCAATTATAAGCTGTTGCTAAGGAAAAAATAGTGTTGCTAGGGACATTTTCAATGACAAATGGTCCTAAAATTTCACTTTTTATATAATTAATTAATTTTAAGCATACTCAATAAGCTTCCAGCAGTGATATTTATTTTTTTGAATGAAACAAATACAACATTGAAAGAATAACAAACAGAAATGACCCTATTTTTCTAGTAAAAATTTGTAAAAATGACCTTATTTCAGTCATCCATTAAGAAAACAGATTAATTTTTCTACCCAATTTTATTTTTTCTTTCATTACTTAAACATCCATTAATGATCCTCAGTAATATAAATTGCATGGCAAATGTACGGATTTTCCATAATTTTTCAACAAAAGTACACATTTTTCGTTAATAATGCTTTCCATCTTCAATGTCGCAATCTTTTCTTCCTGTTGCTGTTATTTCATAACTGACCCGTGCTGCAGCCATGTCTATCTGGCCCGTCCAGCCATGTCATATGGCCATGTCATAAATTTCGTAAGACACGTGTGTAATAACACTATTATGACGTCATATGTAGTTTTGACGTCATAAAGTATGTATGTCGTCGCATGATTGTCTCATAAGACGGGAAACGTCACATCCGAGACGGATTTCTACTGTTTTATATAGAGGCGAAATTAAAAGTTGAATATTTATATTAATAAAAGGTATGTGATAAACATAATCTTATATACGTGACTATGTTATATGAAATTTATCAAACTCGTTAAATAATTTGATAAATTTCGTTAAAGGAGGGGTATCAGCCATTAGGGTCAGTTGCATATTGTATGCTATTCAAAATATCTGATCTTTTCTGCGTTTATGGTAATTTAGGGATCAAAGGTCAAAGGGTGATAATTCACATTTTCATTGTTTAAGCTCTAATTAAATAGATATTAGAATAGAGGTGATATTTTTGAAGTTTTTAATGTAAACATTGGATTTGTGAAGTTTAGGCCAGATGATGACAAATTTAAAGAGTAGTTCACAGTGACCTAGTTAAGTATTTGTTCCATTTTAGCATTAGAAACTTTTTGCCAAAAACTAAGATTTTTTCACCGATTTTATAGTTTAGTACTGCATGTGGATCTTGACATGACCTGCATAAGATAATTACATCATAGGGTCATACTGGCTAGGTCACGTGCATTAATTATTCATATTCAATGTATGGTTTTATCTATCCACTTAGCTTTTGCTGTTGTCCCATATTTAAAGTGAATAGTCGGGCAAGGAAGGCTAAAGTTGGTAAAAATGTTGTGAATGTATCCAGTATAATTTCTTACGAAATAGAAAAAAAAAACTCTCGTTAACTTCTCTCTGCATGCGAAGAAATTAATTTTAATTGTAGGAATCCTAAAACGTCTTCCCGGCTAGCTATGTCCGTGGTTACATTTCCACGGAGCCTCGCTTTCAAAGAGTTATTTTTAGAACTTTTCCATTATTTCAATGGTCAGAACTGGGCAACGGAAGCAGAACTTGACCGTCGTTTGGATGAACGCTTTTTGGACTGGTTTTCTTTGCCCGACACTATTCACTTTAAAGCAGGTTCCTTAATTATCTATAGGCTTGTTTTATGAGCTTATTGCAAGCAACGCTTTCATTGAAGGTAGGTTGTTATAACTGTGCCTGCTACCCCATTGCATGATCGTAAAAGGCGACTGAATTTGGAATCTTAATTTCGTGTGTACAGAGATGATAATACTCTATTTTTTCAACCATTTCGAAGCTTTCTAGCACTTAATTTGTATTTTGTCACGATCTACTTCAGATAACTACATCCTAGGGTCACATTTGCTGGGTCACGTGCATAAATTAGGTCACATTCCATGCAAGTATGATGTTAGAATTGTGCCTGCTACCTCATTGCATGATAGGAAAAAGCGACTAAATCATTGGATTTATGTCTTAATCATCACCTAGAGAAGGTTCCTTTCTCAGGAATACTTTCCTATCACAACAAACCAGTTATTTTCAAGATAACACCCGCTTATGGTGAACGCTAGATGTTTAATACATAATATTGTTGTTCTATAGCCACTAGCTAAAGGTTCCATATTAATTCACCTTTTACGATCATGCAATGGGGCAGTAGGCACAATTCATTCTAACATACTTGCAATATAGGGGGTGCTTGAGATTCTCTCATAAAACAAACTTAATTAGCTTAACCACTTGCTTAAACATGGAAAACCCATAAGATACTTAGTTGACAGATGATCCCATACATTGAATATGACCTTAAACATCCCATCACCTACTTCATATAACCCTAAGATGCACTAATCTTAAACAGATCATGACAAAATTCAAATAAAGCTCTAAACGTCATATAAAGCTACTGAATGGTTGCAAAATTAAAGCATTTCATCTCAGTAACAACTAAATTAAGATTTCAAATGTAGTCGCCTTTTACGACCATGCATGGGGCAGCAGGCACAATTATGATATCCTACCTTTAATGAAGGTGTTGCGTGAAATAAGCTCACAAAACAAGCCTAATTAATTTAAAAACCTGCTTTTAAATATGGGATAACATAGAGTGCTTAGTCGACAAATATATCATTATTAAATATGACAAATGATATCATTAATTAAATATGACTATTTTTACCTGATTAAGGTATACATCCTAGTCAAATGTACTCCTAGAGTACAGAGGACTGTTGTGGTCCAGTGTGGTATATATATATACTACATACATTTTACCTGATTAAGGTATACATCCTCGCCTGTCTCATTACTCCTAGAGTACAGAGGACTGTTGTGGTCCAGTGTGGTATATATATATACTACATACATTTTACCTGATTAAGGTATACATCCTCGCCTGTCTCATTACTCCTAGAGTACAGAGGACTGTTGTGGTCCAGTGTGGTATATATATATACTACATACATTTTACCTGATTAAGGTATACATCCTCGCCTGTCTCATTACTCCTAGAGTACAGAGGACTGTTGTGGTCCAGTGTGGTATATATATATACTACATACATTTTACCTGATTAAGGTATACATCCTCGCCCGTCTCATTACTCCTAGAGTACAGAGGACTGTTGTGGTCCAGTGTGGTATATATATATACTACATACATTTTACCTGATTAAGGTATACATCCTCGCCTGTCTCATTACTCCTAGAGTACAGAGGACTGTTGTGGTCCAGTGTGGTATATATATATACTACATACATTTTACCTGATTAAGGTATACATCCTCGCCTGTCTCATTACTCCTAGAGTACAGAGGACTGTTGTGGTCCAGTGTGGTATATATATACTACATACATTTTACCTGATTAAGGTATACATCCTCGCCTGTCTCATTACTCCTAGAGTACAGAGGACTGTTGTGGTCCAGTGTGGTATATATATATACTACATACATTTTACCTGATTAAGGTATACATCCTCGCCTGTCTCATTACTCCTAGAGTACAGAGGACTGTTGTGGTCCAGTGTGGTATATATATATATACTACATACATTTTACCTGATTAAGGTATACATCCTCGCCTGTCTCATTACTCCTAGAGTACAGAGGACTGTTGTGGTCCAGTGTGGTATATATATATATACTACATACATTTTACCTGATTAAGGTATACATCCTCGCCTGTCTCATTACTCCTAGAGTACAGAGGACTGTTGTGGTCCAGTGTGGTATATATATATACTACATACATTTTACCTGATTAAGGTATACATCCTCGCCTGTCTCATTACTCCTAGAGTACAGAGGACTGTTGTGGTCCAGTGTGGTATATATATATATACTACATACATTTTACCTGATTAAGGTATACATCCTCGCCTGTCTCATTACTCCTAGAGTACAGAGGACTGTTGTGGTCCAGTGTGGTATATATATATACTACATACATTTTACCTGATTAAGGTATACATCCTCGCCCGTCTCATTACTCCTAGAGTACAGAGGACTGTTGTGGTCCAGTGTGGTATATATATATACTACATACATACATTTTACCTGATTAAGGTATACATCCTCGCCCGTCTCATTACTCCTAGAGTACAGAGGACTGTTGTGGTCCAGTGTGGTATATATATATACTACATACATTTTACCTGATTAAGGTATACATCCTCGCCTGTCTCATTACTCCTAGAGTACAGAGGACTGTTGTGGTCCAGTGTGGTATATATATATACTACATACATTTTACCTGATTAAGGTATACATCCTCGCCTGTCTCATTACTCCTAGAGTACAGAGGACTGTTGTGGTCCAGTGTGGTATATATATATACTACATACATTTTACCTGATTAAGGTATACATCCTCGCCTGTCTCATTACTCCTAGAGTACAGAGGACTGTTGTGGTCCAGTGTGGTATATATATATACTACATACATTTTACCTGATTAAGGTATACATCCTCGCCTGTCTCATTACTCCTAGAGTACAGAGGACTGTTGTGGTCCAGTGTGGTATATATATATACTACATACATTTTACCTGATTAAGGTATACATCCTCGCCTGTCTCATTACTCCTAGAGTACAGAGGACTGTTGTGGTCCAGTGTGGTATATATATATACTACATACATTTTACCTGATTAAGGTATACATCCTCGCCTGTCTCATTACTCCTAGAGTACAGAGGACTGTTGTGGTCCAGTGTGGTATATATATATACTACATACATTTTACCTGATTAAGGTATACATCCTCGCCTGTCTCATTACTCCTAGAGTACAGAGGACTGTTGTGGTCCAGTGTGGTATATATATATACTACATACATTTTACCTGATTAAGGTATACATCCTCGCCTGTCTCATTACTCCTAGAGTACAGAGGACTGTTGTGGTCCAGTGTGGTATATATATATACTACATACATTTTACCTGATTAAGGTATACATCCTCGCCTGTCTCATTACTCCTAGAGTTAAGAGGACTGTTGTGGTCCAGTGTGGTATATATATATATATACTACATACATTTTACCTGATTAAGGTATACATCCTCGCCTGTCTCATTACTCCTAGAGTTAAGAGGACTGTTGTGGTCCAGTGTGGTATATATATATATACTACATACATTTTACCTGATTAAGGTATACATCCTCGCCCGTCTCATTACTCCTAGAGTACAGAGGACTGTTGTGGTCCAGTGTGGTATATATATATACTACATACATTTTACCTGATTAAGGTATACATCCTCGCCTGTCTCATTACTCCTAGAGTACAGAGGACTGTTGTGGTCCAGTGTGGTATATATATATATACTACATAGATTTTACCTGATTAAGGTATACATCCTCGCCTGTCTCATTACTCCTAGAGTACAGAGGACTGTTGTGGTCCAGTGTGGTATATATATATACTACATACATTTTACCTGATTAAGGTATACATCCTCGCCTGTCTCAATACTCCTAGAGTACAGAAGACTGTTGTGGTCCAGTGTGGTATATATATATACTACATACATTTTACCTGATTAAGGTATACATCCTCGCCTGTCTCATTACTCCTAGAGTACAGAGGACTGTTGTGGTCCAGTGTGGTATATATATATACTACATACATTTTACCTGATTAAGGTATACATCCTCGCCTGTCTCATTACTCCTAGAGTACAGAGGACTGTTGTGGTCCAGTGTGGTATATATATATACTACATACATTTTACCTGATTAAGGTATACATCCTCGCCTGTCTCATTACTCCTAGAGTACAGAGGACTGTTGTGGTCCAGTGTGGTATATATATATACTACATACATTTTACCTGATTAAGGTATACATCCTCGCCTGTCTCATTACTCCTAGAGTACAGAGGACTGTTGTGGTCCAGTGTGGTATATATATATACTACATACATTTTACCTGATTAAGGTATACATCCTCGCCTGTCTCATTACTCCTAGAGTACAGAGGACTGTTGTGGTCCAGTGTGGTATATATATATACTACATACATTTTACCTGATTAAGGTATACATCCTCGCCTGTCTCATTACTCCTAGAGTACAGAGGACTGTTGGGGTCCAGTGTGGTATATATATATACTACACATACATTTTACCTGATTAAGGTATACATCCTCGCCTGTCTCATTACTCCTAGAGTACAGAGGACTGTTGTGGTCCAGTGTGGTATATATATATACTACATACATTTTACCTGATTAAGGTATACATCCTCGCCTGTCTCATTACTCCTAGAGTACAGAGGACTGTTGTGGTCCAGTGTGGTATATATATATACTACATACATTTTACCTGATTAAGGTATACATCCTCGCCTGTCTCATTACTCCTAGAGTACAGAGGACTGTTGTGGTCCAGTGTGGTATATATATATACTACATACATTTTACCTGATTAAGGTATACATCCTCGCCTGTCTCATTACTCCTAGAGTACAGAGGACTGTTGTGGTCCAGTGTGGTATATATATATATACTACATACATTTTACCTGATTAAGGTATACATCCTCGCCTGTCTCATTACTCCTAGAGTACAGAGGACTGTTGTGGTCCAGTGTGGTATATATATATACTACATACATTTTACCTGATTAAGGTATACATCCTCGCCTGTCTCATTACTCCTAGAGTACAGAGGACTGTTGTGGTCCAGTGTGGTATATATATATACTACATACATTTTACCTGATTAAGGTATACATCCTCGCCTGTCTCATTACTCCTAGAGTACAGAGGACTGTTGTGGTCCAGTGTGGTATATATATATACTACTACATACATTTTACCTGATTAAGGTATACATCCTCGCCTGTCTCATTACTCCTAGAGTACAGAGGACTGTTGTGGTCCAGTGTGGTATATATATACTACTACATACATTTTACCTGATTAAGGTATACATCCTCGCCTGTCTCATTACTCCTAGAGTACAGAGGACTGTTGTGGTCCAGTGTGGTATATATATATACTACATACATTTTACCTGATTAAGGTATACATCCTCGCCTGTCTCATTACTCCTAGAGTACAGAGGACTGTTGTGGTCCAGTGTGGTATATATATATACTACATACATTTTACCTGATTAAGGTATACATCCTCGCCCGTCTCATTACTCCTAGAGTACAGAGGACTGTTGTGGTCCAGTGTGGTATATATATATACTACATACATTTTACCTGATTAAGGTATACATCCTCGCCTGTCTCATTACTCCTAGAGTACAGAGGACTGTTGTGGTCCAGTGTGGTATATATATATACTACATACATTTTACCTGATTAAGGTATACATCCTCGCCTGTCTCATTACTCCTAGAGTACAGAGGACTGTTGTGGTCCAGTGTGGTATATATATATACTACATACATTTTACCTGATTAAGGTATACATCCTCGCCTGTCTCATTACTCCTAGAGTACAGAGGACTGTTGTGGTCCAGTGTGGTATATATATATACTACATACATTTTACCTGATTAAGGTATACATCCTCGCCTGTCTCATTACTCCTAGAGTACAGAGGACTGTTGTGGTCCAGTGTGGTATATATATATATACTACATACATTTTACCTGATTAAGGTATACATCCTCGCCTGTCTCATTACTCCTAGAGTACAGAGGACTGTTGTGGTCCAGTGTGGTATATATATATATACTACATACATTTTACCTGATTAAGGTATACATCCTCGCCTGTCTCATTACTCCTAGAGTACAGAGGACTGTTGTGGTCCAGTGTGGTATATATATATATACTACATACATTTTACCTGATTAAGGTATACATCCTCGCCCGTGTCTCATTACTCCTAGAGTACAGAGGACTGTTGTGGTCCAGTGTGGTATATATATATACTACATACATTTTACCTGATTAAGGTATACATCCTCGCCTGTCTCATTACTCCTAGAGAGTACAGAGGACTGTTGTGGTCCAGTGTGGTATATATATATACTACATACATTTTACCTGATTAAGGTATACATCCTCGCCTGTCTCATTACTCCTAGAGTACAGAGGACTGTTGTGGTCCAGTGTGGTATATATATATACTACATACATTTTACCTGATTAAGGTATACATCCTCGCCTGTCTCATTACTCCTAGAGTACAGAGGACTGTTGTGGTCCAGTGTGGTATATATATATACTACATACATTTTACCTGATTAAGGTATACATCCTCGCCTGTCTCATTACTCCTAGAGTACAGAGGACTGTTGTGGTCCAGTGTGGTATATATATATACTACATACATTTTACCTGATTAAGGTATACATCCTCGCCTGTCTCATTACTCCTAGAGTACAGAGGACTGTTGTGGTCCAGTGTGGTATATATATATATACTACATACATTTTACCTGATTAAGGTATACATCCTCGCCTGTCTCATTACTCCTAGAGTACAGAGGACTGTTGTGGTCCAGTGTGGTATATATATACTACATACATTTTACCTGATTAAGGTATACATCCTCGCCTGTCTCATTACTCCTAGAGTACAGAGGACTGTTGTGGTCCAGTGTGGTATATATATATACTACATACATTTTACCTGATTAAGGTATACATCCTCGCCTGTCTCATTACTCCTAGAGTACAGAGGACTGTTGTGGTCCAGTGTGGTATATATATATACTACATACATTTTACCTGATTAAGGTATACATCCTCGCCTGTCTCATTACTCCTAGAGTACAGAGGACTGTTGTGGTCCAGTGTGGTATATATATATACTACATACATTTTACCTGATTAAGGTATACATCCTCGCCTGTCTCAATTACTCCTAGAGTACAGAGGACTGTTGTGGTCCAGTGTGGTATATATATATACTACATACATTTTACCTGATTAAGGTATACATCCTCGCCTGTCTCATTACTCCTAGAGTACAGAGGACTGTTGTGGTCCAGTGTGGTATATATATATATACTACATACATTTTACCTGATTAAGGTATACATCCTCGCCTGTCTCATTACTCCTAGAGTACAGAGGACTGTTGTGGTCCAGTGTGGTATATATATATACTACATACATTTTACCTGATTAAGGTATATACATCCTCGCCTGTCTCATTACTCCTAGAGTACAGAGGACTGTTGTGGTCCAGTGTGGTATATATATATATACTACATACATTTTACCTGATTAAGGTATACATCCTCGCCTGTCTCATTACTCCTAGAGTACAGAGGACTGTTGTGGTCCAGTGTGGTATATATATATACTACATACATTTTACCTGATTAAGGTATACATCCTCGCCTGTCTCATTACTCCTAGAGTACAGAGGACTGTTGTGGTCCAGTGTGGTATATATATATATACTACATACATTTTACCTGATTAAGGTATACATCCTCGCCTGTCTCATTACTCCTAGAGTACAGAGGACTGTTGTGGTCCAGTGTGGTATATATATATACTACATACATTTTACCTGATTAAGGTATACATCCTCGCCTGTCTCATTACTCCTAGAGTACAGAGGACTGTTGTGGTCCAGTGTGGTATATATATATACTACATACATTTTACCTGATTAAGGTATACATCCTCGCCTGTCTCATTACTCCTAGAGTACAGAGGACTGTTGTGGTCCAGTGTGGTATATATATATACTACATACATTTTACCTGATTAAGGTATACATCCTCGCCTGTCTCATTACTCCTAGAGTACAGAGGACTGTTGTGGTCCAGTGTGGTATATATATATATACTACATACATTTTACCTGATTAAGGTATACATCCTCGCCTGTCTCATTACTCCTAGAGTACAGAGGACTGTTGTGGTCCAGTGTGGTATATATATATACTACTACATACATTTTACCTGATTAAGGTATACATCCTCGCCTGTCTCATTACTCCTAGAGTACAGAGGACTGTTGTGGTCCAGTGTGGTATATATATATACTACATACATTTTACCTGATTAAGGTATACATCCTCGCCCGTCTCATTACTCCTAGAGTACAGAGGACTGTTGTGGTCCAGTGTGGTATATATATATATACTACATACATTTTACCTGATTAAGGTATACATCCTCGCCTGTCTCATTACTCCTAGAGTACAGAGGACTGTTGTGGTCCAGTGTGGTATATATATATACTACATACATTTTACCTGATTAAGGTATACATCCTCGCCTGTCTCATTACTCCTAGAGTACAGAGGACTGTTGTGGTCCAGTGTGGTATATATATATACTACATACATTTTACCTGATTAAGGTATACATCCTCGCCTGTCTCATTACTCCTAGAGTACAGAGGACTGTTGTGGTCCAGTGTGGTATATATATATACTACATACATTTTACCTGATTAAGGTATACATCCTCGCCTGTCTCATTACTCCTAGAGTACAGAGGACTGTTGTGGTCCAGTGTGGTATATATATATACTACATACATTTTACCTGATTAAGGTCTACATCCTCGCCTGTCTCATTACTCCTAGAGTACAGAGGACTGTTGTGGTCCAGTGTGGTATATATATACTGTACTACATACATTTTACCTGATTAAGGTCTACATCCTCGCCTGTCTCATTACTCCTAGAGTACAGAGGACTGTTGTGGTCCAGTGTGGTATATATATATACTACATACATTTTACCTGATTAAGGTATACATCCTCGCCTGTCTCATTACTCCTAGAGTACAGAGGACTGTTGTGGTCCAGTGTGGTATATATATATACTACATACATTTTACCTGATTAAGGTATACATCCTCGCCTGTCTCATTACTCCTAGAGTACAGAGGACTGTTGTGGTCCAGTGTGGTATATATATATACTACATACATTTTACCTGATTAAGGTATACATCCTCGCCTGTCTCATTACTCCTAGAGTACAGAGGACTGTTGTGGTCCAGTGTGGTATATATATATACTACATACATTTTACCTGATTAAGGTATACATCCTCGCCTGTCTCAATACTCCTAGAGTACAGAGGACTGTTGTGGTCCAGTGTGGTATATATATATACTACATACATTTTACCTGATTAAGGTATACATCCTCGCCTGTCTCATTACTCCTAGAGTACAGAGGACTGTTGTGGTCCAGTGTGGTATATATATATATACTACATACATTTTACCTGATTAAGGTATACATCCTCGCCTGTCTCATTACTCCTAGAGTACAGAGGACTGTTGTGGTCCAGTGTGGTATATATATATATATACTACATACATTTTACCTGATTAAGGTATACATCCTCGCCTGTCTCATTACTCCTAGAGTACAGAGGACTGTTGTGGTCCAGTGTGGTATATATATATACTACATATACATTTTACCTGATTAAGGTATACATCCTCGCCTGTCTCATTACTCCTAGAGTACAGAGGACTGTTGTGGTCCAGTGTGGTATATATATACTACATACATTTTACCTGATTAAGGTATACATCCTCGCCTGTCTCATTACTCCTAGAGTACAGAGGACTGTTGTGGTCCAGTGTGGTATATATATATACTACATACATTTTACCTGATTAAGGTATACATCCTCGCCTGTCTCATTACTCCTAGAGTACAGAGGACTGTTGTGGTCCAGTGTGGTATATATATATATACTACATACATTTTACCTGATTAAGGTATACATCCTCGCCTGTCTCATTACTCCTAGAGTACAGAGGACTGTTGTGGTCCAGTGTGGTATATATATACTACATACATTTTACCTGATTAAGGTATACATCCTCGCCTGTCTCATTACTCCTAGAGTACAGAGGACTGTTGTGGTCCAGTGTGGTATATATATACTACATACATTTTACCTGATTAAGGTATACATCCTCGCCTGTCTCATTACTCCTAGAGTACAGAGGACTGTTGTGGTCCAGTGTGGTATATATATATATACTACATACATTTTACCTGATTAAGGTATACATCCTCGCCTGTCTCATTACTCCTAGAGTACAGAGGACTGTTGTGGTCCAGTGTGGTATATATATATACTACATACATTTTACCTGATTAAGGTATACATCCTCGCCTGTCTCATTACTCCTAGAGTACAGAGGACTGTTGTGGTCCAGTGTGGTATATATATATACTACATACATTTTACCTGATTAAGGTATACATCCTCGCCTGTCTCATTACTCCTAGAGTACAGAGGACTGTTGTGGTCCAGTGTGGTATATATATATACTACATACATTTTACCTGATTAAGGTATACATCCTCGCCTGTCTCATTACTCCTAGAGTACAGAGGACTGTTGTGGTCCAGTGTGGTATATATATATACTACATACATTTTACCTGATTAAGGTATACATCCTCGCCCGTCTCATTACTCCTAGAGTACAGAGGACTGTTGTGGTCCAGTGTGGTATATATATATATACTACATACATTTTACCTGATTAAGGTATACACATCCTCGCCTGTCTCATTACTCCTAGAGTACAGAGGACTGTTGTGGTCCAGTGTGGTATATATATATACTACATACATTTTACCTGATTAAGGTATACATCCTCGCCTGTCTCATTACTCCTAGAGTACAGAGGACTGTTGTGGTCCAGTGTGGTATATATATATACTACATACATTTTACCTGATTAAGGTATACATCCTCGCCTGTCTCATTACTCCTAGAGTACAGAGGACTGTTGTGGTCCAGTGTGGTATATATATACTGTACTACATACATTTTACCTGATTAAGGTATACATCCTCGCCTGTCTCATTACTCCTAGAGTACAGAGGACTGTTGTGGTCCAGTGTGGTATATATATACTACATACATACATTTTACCTGATTAAGGTATACATCCTCGCCTGTCTCATTACTCCTAGAGTACAGAGGACTGTTGTGGTCCAGTGTGGTATATATATATACTACATACATTTTACCTGATTAAGGTATACATCCTCGCCTGTCTCAATACTCCTAGAGTACAGAGGACTGTTGTGGTCCAGTGTGGTATATATATACTACATACATTTTACCTGATTAAGGTATACATCCTCGCCTGTCTCATTACTCCTAGAGTACAGAGGACTGTTGTGGTCCAGTGTGGTATATATATATACTACATACATTTTACCTGATTAAGGTATACATCCTCGCCTGTCTCATTACTCCTAGAGTACAGAGGACTGTTGTGGTCCAGTGTGGTATATATATACTACATACATTTTACCTGATTAAGGTATACATCCTCGCCCGTCTCATTACTCCTAGAGTACAGAGGACTGTTGTGGTCCAGTGTGGTATATATATATACTACATACATTTTACCTGATTAAGGTATACATCCTCGCCTGTCTCATTACTCCTAGAGTACAGAGGACTGTTGTGGTCCAGTGTGGTATATATATATACTACATACATTTTACCTGATTAAGGTATACATCCTCGCCTGTCTCATTACTCCTAGAGTACAGAGGACTGTTGTGGTCCAGTGTGGTATATATATATACTACATACATTTTACCTGATTAAGGTATACATCCTCGCCTGTCTCATTACTCCTAGAGTACAGAGGACTGTTGTGGTCCAGTGTGGTATATATATACTACATACATTTTACCTGATTAAGGTATACATCCTCGCCTGTCTCATTACTCCTAGAGTACAGAGGACTGTTGTGGTCCAGTGTGGTATATATATATACTACATACATTTTACCTGATTAAGGTATACATCCTCGCCTGTCTCATTACTCCTAGAGTACAGAGGACTGTTGTGGTCCAGTGTGGTATATATATATACTACATACATTTTACCTGATTAAGGTATACATCCTCGCCTGTCTCATTACTCCTAGAGTACAGAGGACTGTTGTGGTCCAGTGTGGTATATATATATATACTACATACATTTTTACCTGATTAAGGTATACATCCTCGCCTGTCTCATTACTCCTAGAGTACAGAGGACTGTTGTGGTCCAGTGTGGTATATATATATACTACATACATTTTACCTGATTAAGGTATACATCCTCGCCTGTCTCATACTCATTACTCCTAGAGTACAGAGGACTGTTGTGGTCCAGTGTGGTATATATATATACTACATACATTTTACCTGATTAAGGTATACATCCTCGCCTGTCTCATTACTCCTAGAGTACAGAGGACTGTTGTGGTCCAGTGTGGTATATATATATATACTACATACATTTTACCTGATTAAGGTATACATCCTCGCCTGTCTCATTACTCCTAGAGTACAGAGGACTGTTGTGGTCCAGTGTGGTATATATATATATACTACATACATTTTACCTGATTAAGGTATACATCCTCGCCTGTCTCAATACTCCTAGAGTACAGAGGACTGTTGTGGTCCAGTGTGGTATATATATATATACTACATACATTTTACCTGATTAAGGTATACATCCTCGCCTGTCTCATTACTCCTAGAGTACAGAGGACTGTTGTGGTCCAGTGTGGTATATATATATACTACATACATTTTACCTGATTAAGGTATACATCCTCGCCTGTCTCATTACTCCTAGAGTACAGAGGACTGTTGTGGTCCAGTGTGGTATATATATACTACATACATTTTACCTGATTAAGGTATACATCCTCGCCTGTCTCATTACTCCTAGAGTACAGAGGACTGTTGTGGTCCAGTGTGGTATATATATACTACATACATTTTACCTGATTAAGGTATACATCCTCGCCTGTCTCATTACTCCTAGAGTACAGAGGACTGTTGTGGTCCAGTGTGGTATATATATATATACTACATACATTTTACCTGATTAAGGTATACATCCTCGCCTGTCTCATTACTCCTAGAGTACAGAGGACTGTTGTGGTCCAGTGTGGTATATATATATACTACATACATTTTACCTGATTAAGGTATACATCCTCGCCTGTCTCATTACTCCTAGAGTACAGAGGACTGTTGTGGTCCAGTGTGGTATATATATATACTACATACATTTTACCTGATTAAGGTATACATCCTCGCCCGTCTCATTACTCCTAGAGTACAGAGGACTGTTGTGGTCCAGTGTGGTATATATATATACTACATACATTTTACCTGATTAAGGTATACATCCTCGCCTGTCTCATTACTCCTAGAGTACAGAGGACTGTTGTGGTCCAGTGTGGTATATATATATACTACATACATTTTACCTGATTAAGGTATACATCCTCGCCTGTCTCATTACTCCTAGAGTACAGAGGACTGTTGTGGTCCAGTGTGGTATATATATACTACATACATTTTACCTGATTAAGGTATACATCCTCGCCTGTCTCAATACTCCTAGAGTACAGAGGACTGTTGTGGTCCAGTGTGGTATATATATACTACATACATTTTACCTGATTAAGGTATACATCCTCGCCTGTCTCATTACTCCTAGAGTACAGAGGACTGTTGTGGTCCAGTGTGGTATATATATATACTACATACATTTTACCTGATTAAGGTATACATCCTCGCCTGTCTCATTACTCCTAGAGTACAGAGGACTGTTGTGGTCCAGTGTGGTATATATATATACTACAAACATTTTAACCTGATTAAGGTATGCATCCTCGCCTGTCTCATTACTCCTAGAGTACAGAGGACTGTTGTGGTCCAGTGTGGTATATATATATACTACATACATTTTACCTGATTAAGGTATACATCCTCGCCTGTCTCATTACTCCTAGAGTACAGAGGACTGTTGTGGTCCAGTGTGGTATATATATACTACATACATTTTACCTGATTAAGGTATACATCCTCGCCTGTCTCATTACTCCTAGAGTACAGAGGACTGTTGTGGTCCAGTGTGGTATATATATATACTACATACATTTTACCTGATTAAGGTATACATCCTCGCCTGTCTCATTACTCCTAGAGTACAGAGGACTGTTGTGGTCCAGTGTGGTATATATATATACTACATACATTTTACCTGATTAAGGTATACATCCTCGCCTGTCTCATTACTCCTAGAGTACAGAGGAGACTGTTGTGGTCCAGTGTGGTATATATATATACTACATACATTTTACCTGATTAAGGTATACATCCTCGCCTGTCTCATTACTTCTAGAGTACAGAGGACTGTTGTGGTCCAGTGTGGTATATATATATACTACATACATTTTACCTGATTAAGGTATACATCCTCGCCTGTCTCATTACTCCTAGAGTACAGAGGACTGTTGTGGTCCAGTGTGGTATATATATATACTACATACATTTTACCTGATTAAGGTATACATCCTCGCCCGTCTCATTACTCCTAGAGTACAGAGGACTGTTGTGGTCCAGTGTGGTATATATATACTACTACATACATTTTACCTGATTAAGGTATACATCCTCGCCTGTCTCATTACTCCTAGAGTACAGAGGACTGTTGTGGTCCAGTGTGGTATATATATATACTACATACATTTTACCTGATTAAGGTATACATCCTCGCCCGTCTCATTACTCCTAGAGTACAGAGGACTGTTGTGGTCCAGTGTGGTATATATATATACTACATACATTTTACATTTTACCTGCCGTCTCATTAAGGTATACAGTGTGGTATATATATATACTACATTTTACTGATTAAGGTATACCCTCGCCTGTCTCATTACTCCTAGAGTACAGAGGACTGTTGTGGTCCAGTGTGGTATATATATATACATACATACATTTTACCTGATTAAGGTATACATCCTCGCCGTCTCATTACTCCTAGAGTACAGAGGACTGTTGTGGTCCAGTGTGGTATATATATTACTACATACATTTTACCTGATTAAGGTATACATCCTCGCCCGTCTCATTACTCCTAGAGTACAGAGGACTGTTGTGGTCCAGTGTGGTATATATATATACTACATACATTTTACCTGATTAAGGTATACATCCTCGCCTGTCTCATTACTCCTAGAGTACAGAGGACTGTTGTGGTCCAGTGTGGTATATATATATACTACATACATTTTACCTGATTAAGGTATACATCCTCGCCTGTCTCATTACTCCTAGAGTACAGAGGACTGTTGTGGTCCAGTGTGGTATATATATATACTACATACATTTTACCTGATTAAGGTATACATCCTCGCCTGTCTCATTACTCCTAGAGTACAGAGGACTGTTGTGGTCCAGTGTGGTATATATATATACTACATACATTTTACCTGATTAAGGTATACATCCTCGCCTGTCTCATTACTCCTAGAGTACAGAGGACTGTTGTGGTCCAGTGTGGTATATATATACTACATACATTTTACCTGATTAAGGTATACATCCTCGCCCGTCTCAATACTTCTAGAGTTAAGAGGACTGTTGTGGTCCAGTGTGGTATATATATATACTACATACATTTTACCTGATTAAGGTATACATCCTCGCCCGTCTCATTACTCCTAGAGTACAGAGGACTGTTGTGGTCCAGTGTGGTATATATATATATACTACATACATTTTACCTGATTAAGGTATACATCCTCGCCTGTCTCATTACTCCTAGAGTACAGAGGACTGTTGTGGTCCAGTGTGGTATATATATATACTACATACATTTTACCTGATTAAGGTATACATCCTCGCCCGTCTCAATACTCCTAGAGTACAGAGGACTGTTGTGGTCCAGTGTGGTATATATATACTGTACTACATACATTTTACCTGATTAAGGTATACATCCTCGCCCGTCTCATTACTCCTAGAGTACAGAGGACTGTTGTGGTCCAGTGTGGTATATATATACTGTACTACATACATTTTACCTGATTAAGGTATACATCCTCGCCCGTCTCAATACTCCTAGAGTACAGAGGACTGTTGTGGTCCAGTGTGGTATATATATATACTACATACATTTTACCTGATTAAGGTATACATCCTCGCCTGTCTCATTACTCCTAGAGTACAGAGGACTGTTGTGGTCCAGTGTGGTATATATATATACTACATACATTTTACCTGATTAAGGTATACATCCTCGCCTGTCTCATTACTCCTAGAGTTAAGAGGACTGTTGTGGTCCAGTGTGGTATATATATATATACTACATACATTTTACCTGATTAAGGTATACATCCTCGCCTGTCTCATTACTCCTAGAGTACAGAGGACTGTTGTGGTCCAGTGTGGTATATATATATACTACATACATTTTACCTGATTAAGGTATACATCCTCGCCTGTCTCATTACTCCTAGAGTACAGAGGACTGTTGTGGTCCAGTGTGGTATATATATATATACTACATACATTTTACCTGATTAAGGTATACATCCTCGCCTGTCTCATTACTCCTAGAGTACAGAGGACTGTTGTGGTCCAGTGTGGTATATATATATACTACATACATTTTACCTGATTAAGGTATACATCCTCGCCTGTCTCATTACTCCTAGAGTACAGAGGACTGTTGTGGTCCAGTGTGGTATATATATATACTACATACATTTTACCTGATTAAGGTATACATCCTCGCCTGTCTCATTACTCCTAGAGTACAGAGGACTGTTGTGGTCCAGTGTGGTATATATATATACTACATACATTTTACCTGATTAAGGTATACATCCTCGCCTGTCTCATTACTCCTAGAGTACAGAGGACTGTTGTGGTCCAGTGTGGTATATATATATACTACATACATTTTACCTGATTAAGGTATACATCCTCGCCTGTCTCATTACTCCTAGAGTACAGAGGACTGTTGTGGTCCAGTGTGGTATATATATATACTACATACATTTTACCTGATTAAGGTATACATCCTCGCCTGTCTCATTACTCCTAGAGTACAGAGGACTGTTGTGGTCCAGTGTGGTATATATATATACTACATACATTTTACCTGATTAAGGTATACATCCTCGCCTGTCTCATTACTCCTAGAGTACAGAGGACTGTTGTGGTCCAGTGTGGTATATATATATACTACATACATTTTACCTGATTAAGGTATACATCCTCGCCTGTCTCATTACTCCTAGAGTACAGAGGACTGTTGTGGTCCAGTGTGGTATATATATATACTACATACATTTTACCTGATTAAGGTCTACATCCTCGCCTGTCTCATTACTCCTAGAGTACAGAGGACTGTTGTGGTCCAGTGTGGTATATATATACTGTACTACATACATTTTACCTGATTAAGGTCTACATCCTCGCCTGTCTCATTACTCCTAGAGTACAGAGGACTGTTGTGGTCCAGTGTGGTATATATATATACTACATACATTTTACCTGATTAAGGTATACATCCTCGCCTGTCTCATTACTCCTAGAGTACAGAGGACTGTTGTGGTCCAGTGTGGTATATATATATACTACATACATTTTACCTGATTAAGGTATACATCCTCGCCTGTCTCATTACTCCTAGAGTACAGAGGACTGTTGTGGTCCAGTGTGGTATATATATATACTACATACATTTTACCTGATTAAGGTATACATCCTCGCCTGTCTCATTACTCCTAGAGTACAGAGGACTGTTGTGGTCCAGTGTGGTATATATATATACTACATACATTTTACCTGATTAAGGTATACATCCTCGCCTGTCTCATTACTCCTAGAGTACAGAGGACTGTTGTGGTCCAGTGTGGGTATATATATACTACATACATTTTACCTGATTAAGGTATACATCCTCGCCTGTCTCATTACTCCTAGAGTACAGAGGACTGTTGTGGTCCAGTGTGGTATATATATACTACATACATTTTACCTGATTAAGGTATACATCCTCGCCTGTCTCATTACTCCTAGAGTACAGAGGACTGTTGTGGTCCAGTGTGGTATATATATATACTACATACATTTTACCTGATTAAGGTATACATCCTCGCCTGTCTCATTACTCCTAGAGTACAGAGGACTGTTGTGGTCCAGTGTGGTATATATATATACTACATACATTTTACCTGATTAAGGTATACATCCTCGCCTGTCTCATTACTCCTAGAGTACAGAGGACTGTTGTGGTCCAGTGTGGTATATATATATATATACTACATACATTTTACCTGATTAAGGTATACATCCTCGCCTGTCTCATTACTCCTAGAGTACAGAGGACTGTTGTGGTCCAGTGTGGTATATATATATATACTACATACATTTTACCTGATTAAGGTATACATCCTCGCCCGTCTCAATACTCCTAGAGTACAGAGGACTGTTGTGGTCCAGTGTGGTATATATATATATACTACATACATTTTACCTGATTAAGGTATACATCCTCGCCTGTCTCATTACTCCTAGAGTACAGAGGACTGTTGTGGTCCAGTGTGGTATATATATATACTACATACATTTTACCTGATTAAGGTATACATCCTCGCCTGTCTCATTACTCCTAGAGTACAGAGGACTGTTGTGGTCCAGTGTGGTATATATATACTACATACATTTTACCTGATTAAGGTATACATCCTCGCCTGTCTCATTACTCCTAGAGTACAGAGGACTGTTGTGGTCCAGTGTGGTATATATATATACTACATACATTTTACCTGATTAAGGTATACATCCTCGCCTGTCTCATTACTCCTAGAGTACAGAGGACTGTTGTGGTCCAGTGTGGTATATATATATACTACATACATTTTACCTGATTAAGGTATACATCCTCGCCTGTCTCATTACTCCTAGAGTACAGAGGACTGTTGTGGTCCAGTGTGGTATATATATATACTACATACATTTTACCTGATTAAGGTATACATCCTCGCCTGTCTCAATACTCCTAGAGTACAGAGGACTGTTGTGGTCCAGTGTGGTATATATATATACTACATACATTTTACCTGATTAAGGTATACATCCTCGCCTGTCTCATTACTCCTAGAGTACAGAGGACTGTTGTGGTCCAGTGTGGTATATATATATACTACATACATTTTACCTGATTAAGGTATACATCCTCGCCTGTCTCATTACTCCTAGAGTACAGAGGACTGTTGTGGTCCAGTGTGGTATATATATATATACTACATACATTTTACCTGATTAAGGTATACATCCTCGCCTGTCTCAATACTCCTAGAGTACAGAGGACTGTTGTGGTCCAGTGTGGTATATATATATACTACATACATTTTACCTGATTAAGGTATACATCCTCGCCTGTCTCTATTACTCCTAGAGTACAGAGGACTGTTGTGGTCCAGTGTGGTATATATATATACTACATACATTTTACCTGATTAAGGTATACATCCTCGCCTGTCTCATTACTCCTAGAGTACAGAGGACTGTTGTGGTCCAGTGTGGTATATATATATATACTACATACATTTTACCTGATTAAGGTATACCTCCTCGCCTGTCTCATTACTCCTAGAGTACAGAGGACTGTTGTGGTCCAGTGTGGTATATATATACTGTACATGATTAAGGTATACCTCCTCGCCCTCCATTACTCTAGAGTGGACTGTTGTGGTCCAGTGTATATATATACTTCATACGTTTTTACCTGATTAAGGTATGCATCCTCGCCCGTCTCATTACTCCTAGAGTACAGAGGGACTGTTGTGGCCCAGTGTGTCATCCCACGCTCCATGGAGATCATACGCCATCAAGAAAATGTAGTCAAGATCTTCTGATATGAAACGTAAAGGCGATATGTAGGTTTTAATTAGCCATACGCATATAGCCGGTTTTTTAAGCCGGAATTATGAACAGCGAGTTTTTGATAAATTATTTAATTATTTGCATCCACATGTGAAATCAGTTAATTTCTAGGACCCACGTTAACAATGTACTATATGGTTATAAAAATACGGTTGCAATTACTGTTTTTTTTTCTATTATTAACATGATCAATGACATGTTTATTTGGCCTGTTGTTTGTTTTGTTTGTATTGAATGTGTGTATGGTATTAGCATATGAATATTTAAGTGACATAACGATTAAATTATATGTATAGGTTACTTAAGAGCTTTTCGATCTGTTCAGGGGTTTTGGTTTTAGTTGTAGCTTACAAGCTTGCTCTTCAGTAACGAATACAAATATCACAGAAAAAGTAAGTCCTATCACAGAATAAATTATTACATCACAAGATAGAATCAACATCACAGGCTAGATAAATACAGAAAATCGCACTAGTGTACACAACAAAAGTCATACAAACTCTCATATTGTAATAAGTGATAATGATATACACAAATCTTGTAGACATAAATGGCAATACGACAAAAATAAAAATTTGACCGATTATACGCTAACATGGCATACATTAAAACAAAAAGTTGAAGTTATATGATAACATTGAAATACTAAAATATAAAGATTTAAGATTTTTTTAAATATAGTAATATACATTGTACAAATATTGAAATTTCAGATGTTGGCCATACATAAAATCAATGATTGCAGTTATTGTTTTTATTATTCTAAAGTGGCTTTCTGCATTCTTCACTATGATTGTTTTTTCTGTGACTTTTGCAGCAAGACTATTCCAATGTCTGTACCATTGACTGAAATTTGTAAACAGCCAAATGACATGGTGAAATCTAATTTTGCCATTGATCATACCTTTGACTATACATACTGTTGTAAACAGCCAAAGACATGGTGACTTCACCTATGATCATACCTAACTATACATACTGTTGTAAACAGCCAAATGACATGGTGACTTCACCATGATCATACCTAACTATACATACTGTTGTAAACAGCCAAATGACATGGTGACTTCACTATGATCATACCTAACTATACATACTGTTGTAAACAGCCAAATGACATGGTGACTTCACTATGATCATACCTAACTATACATACTGTTGTAAACAGCCAAATGACATGGTGACTTCACCATGATCATACCTAACTTTACATACTGTTGTAAACAGCCAAATGACATGGTGACTTCACCATGATCATACCTAACTATACATACTGTTGTAAACAGCCAAATGACATGGTGACTTCACTATGATCATACCTAACTATTACATACTGTTTCAAACAGCCAAATGACATGGTGACTTCACTATGATCATACCTAACTATACATACTGTTGTAAACAGCCAAATGACATGGTGACTTCACTATGATCATACCTAACTATACATACTGTTGTAAACAGCCAAATGACATGGTGACTTCACTATGATCATACCTAACTATACATACTGTTGTAAACAGCCAAATGACATGGTGACTTCACTATGATCATACCTAACTATACATACTGTTGTAAACAGCCAAATGACATGGTGACTTCACCATGATCATACCTAACTATACATACTGTTGTAAACAGCCAAATGACATGGTGACTTCACCATGATCATACCTAACTATACATACTGTTGTAAACAGCCAAATGACATGGTGACTTCACTATGATCATACCTAACTATACATACTGTTGTAAACAGCCAAATGACATGGTGACTTCACTATGATCATACCTAACTATACATACTGTTGTAAACAGCCAAATGACATGGTGACTTCACTATGATCATACCTAACTATACATACTGTTGTAAACAGCCAAATGACATGGTGACTTCACCATGATCATACCTAACTATACATACTGTTGTAAACAGCCAAATGACATGGTGACTTCACTATGATCATACCTAACTATACATACTGTTGTAAACAGCCAAATGACATGGTGACTTCACCATGATCATACCTAACTATACATACTGTTGTAAACAGCCAAATGACATGGTGACTTCACTATGATCATACCTAACTATACATACTGTTGTAAACAGCCAAATGACATGGTGACTTCACTATGATCATACCTAACTATACATACTGTTGTAAACAGCCAAATGACATGGTGACTTCACCATGATCATACCTAACTATACATACTGTTGTAAACAGCCAAATGACATGGTGACTTCACTATGATCATACCTAACTATACATACTGTTGTAAACAGCCAAATGACATGGTGACTTCACTATGATCATACCTAACTATACATACTGTTGTAAACAGCCAAATGACATGGTGACTTCACTATGATCATACCTAACTTTACATACTGTTGTAAACAGCCAAATGACATGGTGACTTCACTATGATCATACCTAACTATACATACTGTTGTAAACAGCCAAATGACATGGTGACTTCACTATGATCATACCTAACTATACATACTGTTGTAAACAGCCAAATGACATGGTGACTTCACTATGATCATACCTAACTATACATACTGTTGTAAACAGCCAAATGACATGGTGACTTCACTATGATCATACCTAACTATACATACTGTTGTAAACAAGCCAAATGACATGGTGACTTCACCATGATCATACCTAACTTTACATACTGTTGTAAACAGCCAAATGACATGGTGACTTCACCATGATCATACCTAACTATACATACTGTTGTAAACAGCCAAATGACATGTGTTCAAACTAATGTGATGGTGACTTCACTATGATCATACCTAACTATACATACTGTTGTAAACAGCCAAATGACATGGTGACTTCACTATGATCATACCTAACTATACATACTGTTGTAAACAGCCAAATGACATGGTGACTTCACTATGATCATACCTAACTATACATACTGTTGTAAACAGCCAAATGACATGGTGACTTCACTATGATCATACCTAACTATACATACTGTTGTAAACAGCCAAATGACATGGTGACTTCACTATGATCATACCTAACTATACATACTGTTGTAAACAGCCAAATGACATGGTGACTTCACTATGATCATACCTAACTATACATACTGTTGTAAACAGCCAAATGACATGGTGACTTCACTATGATCATACCTAACTATACATACTGTTGTAAACAGCCAAATGACATGGTGACTTCACTATGATCATACCTAACTATACATACTGTTGTAAACAGCCAAATGACATGGTGACTTCACTATGATCATGGAAGGTTGCCTAACGTTACATACTGTTGTAAACAGCCAAATGACATGGTGACTTCACCATGATCATACCTAACTTTACATACTGTTGTAAACAGCCAAATGACATGGTGACTTCACCATGATCATACCTAACTATACATACTGTTGTAAACAGCCAAATGACATGGTGACTTCACTATGATCATACCTAACTATACATACTGTTGTAAACAGCCAAATGACATGGTGACTTCACTATGATCATACCTAACTATACATACTGTTGTAAACAGCCAAATGACATGGTGACTTCACTATGATCATACCTAACTATACATACTGTTGTAAACAGCCAAATGACATGGTGACTTCACTATGATCATACCTAACTATACATACTGTTGTAAACAGCCAAATGACATGGTGACTTCACTATGATCATACCTAACTATACATACTGTTGTAAACAGCCAAATGACATGGTGACTTCACCATGATCATACCTAACTATACATACTGTTGTAAACAGCCAAATGACATGGTGACTTCACCATGATCATACCTAACTATACATACTGTTGTAAACAGCCAAATGACATGGTGACTTCACCATGATCATACCTAACTATACATACTGTTGTAAACAGCCAAATGACATGGTGACTTCACCATGATCATACCTAACTATACATACTGTTGTAAACAGCCAAATGACATGGTGACTTCACTATGATCATACCTAACTTTACATACTGTTGTAAACAGCCAAATGACATGGTGACTTCACTATGATCATACCTAACTATACATACTGTTGTAAACAGCCAAATGACATGGTGACTTCACCATGATCATACCTAACTATACATACTGTTGTAAACAGCCAAATGACATGGTGACTTCACTATGATCATACCTAACTATACATACTGTTGTAAACAGCCAAATGACATGGTGACTTCACTATGATCATACCTAACTATACATACTGTTGTAAACAGCCAAATGACATGGTGACTTCACTATGATCATACCTAACTATACATACTGTTGTAAACAGCCAAATGACATGGTGACTTCACCATGATCATACCTAACTATACATACTGTTGTAAACAGCCAAATGACATGGTGACTTCACTATGATCATACCTAACTATACATACTGTTGTAAACAGCCAAATGACATGGTGACTTCACCATGATCATACCTAACTATACATACTGTTGTAAACAGCCAAATGACATGGTGACTTCACCATGATCATACCTAACTATACATACTGTTTGTAAACAGCCAAATGACATGGTGACTTCACTATGATCATACCTAACTATACATACTGTTGTAAACAGCCAAATGACATGGTGACTTCACTATGATCATACCTAACTATACATACTGTTGTAAACAGCCAAATGACATGGTGACTTCACTATGATCATACCTAACTATACATACTGTTGTAAACAGCCAAATGACATGGTGACTTCACTATGATCATACCTAACTATACATACTGTTGTAAACAGCCAAATGACATGGTGACTTCACTATGATCATACCTAACTTTACATACTGTTGTAAACAGCCAAATGACATGGTGACTTCACTATGATCATACCTAACTATACATACTGTTGTAAACAGCCAAATGACATGGTGACTTCACTATGATCATACCTAACTATACATACTGTTGTAAACAGCCAAATGACATGGTGACTTCACTATGATCATACCTAACTATACATACTGTTGTAAACAGCCAAATGACATGGTGACTTCACCATGATCATACCTAACTTTACATACTGTTGTAAACAGCCAAATGACATGGTGACTTCACTATGATCATACCTAACTATACATACTGTTGTAAACAGCCAAATGACATGGTGACTTCACCATGATCATACCTAACTATACATACTGTTGTAAACAGCCAAATGACATGGTGACTTCACTATGATCATACCTAACTATACATACTGTTGTAAACAGCCAAATGACATTGGTGACTTCACTATGATCATACCTAACTATTACATACTGTTGTAAACAGCCAAATGACATGGTGACTTCACTATGATCATACCTAACTATACATACTGTTGTAAACAGCCAAATGACATGGTGACTTCACTATGATCATACCTAACTATACATACTGTTGTAAACAGCCAAATGACATGGTGACTTCACTATGATCATACCTAACTTTACATACTGTTGTAAACAGCCAAATGACATGGTGACTTCACCATGATCATACCTAACTATACATACTGTTGTAAACAGCCAAATGACATGGTGACTTCACCATGATCATACCTAACTTTACATACTGTTGTAAACAGCCAAATGACATGGTGACTTCACTATGATCATACCTAACTTTATATACTGTTGTAAACAGCCAAATGACATGGTGACTTCACTATGATCATACCTAACTTTACATACTGTTGTAAACAGCCAAATGACATGGTGACTTCACTATGATCATACCTAACTATACATACTGTTGTAAACAGCCAAATGACATGGTGACTTCACTATGATCATACCTAACTATACATACTGTTGTAAACAGCCAAATGACATGGTGACTTCACCATGATCATACCTAACTTTACATACTGTTGTAAACAGCCAAATGACATGGTGACTTCACTATGATCATACCTAACTATACATACTGTTGTAAACAGCCAAATGACATGGTGACTTCACTATGATCATACCTAACTATACATACTGTTGTAAACAGCCAAATGACATGGTGACTTCACTATGATCATACCTAACTATACATACTGTTGTAAACAGCCAAATGACATGGTGACTTCACTATGATCATACCTAACTATACATACTGTTGTAAACAGCCAAATGACATGGTGACTTCACTATGATCATACCTAACTATACATACTGTTGTAAACAGCCAAATGACATGGTGACTTCACTATGATCATACCTAACTATACATACTGTTGTAAACAGCCAAATGACATGGTGACTTCACCATGATCATACCTAACTATACATACTGTTGTAAACAGCCAAATGACATGGTGACTTCACTATGACATATACATACTGTTGTAAACAGCCAAATGACATGGTGACTTCACTATGATCATACCTAACTATACATACTGTTGTAAACAGCCAAATGACATGGTGACTTCACCATGATCATACCTAACTATACATACTGTTGTAAACAGCCAAATGACATGGTGACTTCACTATGATCATACCTAACTATACATACTGTTGTAAACAGCCAAATGACATGGTGACTTCACTATGATCATACCTAACTATACATACTGTTGTAAACAGCCAAATGACATGGTGACTTCACTATGATCATACCTAACTATACATACTGTTGTAAACAGCCAAATGACATGGTGACTTCACTATGATCATACCTAACTATACATATACTGTTGTAAACAGCCAAATGACATGGTGACTTCACTATGATCATACCTAACTATACATACTGTTGTAAACAGCCAAATGACATGGTGACTTCACTATGATCATACCTAACTTTACATACTGTTGTAAACAGCCAAATGACATGGTGACTTCACTATGATCATACCTAACTTTACATACTGTTGTAAACAGCCAAATGACATGGTGACTTCACTATGATCATACCTAACTATACATACTGTTGTAAACAGCCAAATGACATGGTGACTTCACTATGATCATACCTAACTATACATACTGTTGTAAACAGCCAAATGACATGGTGACTTCACTATGATCATACCTAACTTTACATACTGTTGTAAACAGCCAAATGACATGGTGACTTCACTATGATCATACCTAACTATACATACTGTTGTAAACAGCCAAATGACATGGTGACTTCACTATGATCATACCTAACTATACATACTGTTGTAAACAGCCAAATGACATGGTGACTTCACTATGATCATACCTAACTATACATACTGTTGTAAACAGCCAAATGACATGGTGACTTCACCATGATCATACCTAACTATACATACTGTTGTAAACAGCCAAATGACATGGTGACTTCACCATGATCATACCTAACTATACATACTGTTGTAAACAGCCAAATGACATGGTGACTTCACTATGATCATACCTAACTATACATACTGTTGTAAACAGCCAAATGACATGGTGACTTCACTATGATCATACCTAACTATACATACTGTTGTAAACAGCCAAATGACATGGTGACTTCACCATGATCATACCTAACTTTACATACTGTTGTAAACAGCCAAATGACATGGTGACTTCACTATGATCATACCTAACTATACATACTGTTGTAAACAGCCAAATGACATGGTGACTTCACTATGATCATACCTAACTATACATACTGTTGTAAACAGCCAAATGACATGGTGACTTCACTATGATCATACCTAACGTTACATACTGTTGTAAACAGCCAAATGACATGGTGACTTCACTATGATCATACCTAACTATACATACTGTTGTAAACAGCCAAATGACATGGTGACTTCACCATGATCATACCTAACTATACATACTGTTGTAAACAGCCAAATGACATGGTGACTTCACTATGATCATACCTAACTATACATACTGTTGTAAACAGCCAAATGACATGGTGACTTCACTATGATCATACCTAACTATACATACTGTTGTAAACAGCCAAATGACATGGTGACTTCACCATGATCATACCTAACTTTACATACTGTTGTAAACAGCCAAATGACATGGTGACTTCACCATGATCATACCTAACTATACATACTGTTGTAAACAGCCAAATGACATGGTGACTTCACTATGATCATACCTAACTATACATACTGTTGTAAACAGCCAAATGACATGGTGACTTCACCATGATCATACCTAACTATACATACTGTTGTAAACAGCCAAATGACATGGTGACTTCACTATGATTTTCATACCTAACTTTACATACTGTTGTAAACAGCCAAATGACATGGTGACTTCACTATGATCATACCTAACTATACATACTGTTGTAAACAGCCAAATGACATGGTGACTTCACTATGATCATACCTAACTATACATACTGTTGTAAACAGCCAAATGACATGGTGACTTCACTATGATCATAACCTAACTATACATACTGTTGTAAACAGCCAAAATGACATGGTGACTTCACTATGATCATACCTAACTATACATACTGTTGTAAAACAGCCAAATGACATGGTGACTTCACCATGATCATAACCTAACTATACATACTGTTTAAGTAAACAGCCAAATGACATGGTGACTTCACTATGATCATACCTAACTATACATAACTGTTGTAAACAGCCAAATGACATGGTGACTTCACTGAAGGAATGAGTGTCAGTACGTTTGACGTGAGGTAAGTGTCAGTACGTTAGACAGTGAGGTATAGTGACAGTACTTAGACTGTGAGGTAAGTGTCAGTACGTTAGACTGTGGAGGTAAGTGTCAGTACGGTTAGACTGTGATGTAAGTGTCATACGTTTAGACTGAGGAGGTAATGTCAGTACGTTAGACATGTGAGGTAAGTGTCAGTACGTTTACAGACTGTGAGGTAAGTGTCAGTACGTTAGACTGGTGAGGTCAAGTGATCAGTACGTTAGACTGTGAGGTAAGTGTCCAGTACGTAGAGATGGAGACGTTCAGACTGTGAGGTTATAGTGTCAGTACGTTTAGACTAATGAGGTAAGTAGTCAGTTACGTTAGACTGTGAGTAAAAGTGTCAGTCAGGTTACGTTATTAGACTGTGAGGTTAAGTGTCAGTACGTTAGACAGTGAGGTTAATAGGTGTCAGTACGTTAGACTGTTGAGGTTATAGTGTCAGTACGTTAGACTGTGAGGTAAGTGTCAGTACGTTAGACTGTGAGGTAAGTGTCAGTACGTTAGACTGTGAGGTAAGTGTCAGTACGTTAGACTGTGAGGTAAGTGTCAGTACGTTAGACTGTGAGGTAAGTGTCAGTACGTTAGACTGTGAGGTAAGTGTCAGTACGTTAGACTGTGAGGTAAGTGTCAGTACGTTAGACTGTGAGGTAAGTGTCAGTACGTTAGACTGTGAGGTAATGTATCAGTACGTTAGACTGTGAGGGTAAGTGTCAAGTACGTTAGCTAACTGTGAGGTAAGTGTCAGTACGTTAGACTGTGAGGTGTGAGGTAAGTGTCATTACGTTTAGACTGTGATGTAAGTGTGCAGTACGTTAGACTGTGTAGGTAAGTGTCAGTACGTTAGACTGTGAGGTAAGTGTCAGTACGTTAGACTGTGAGGTAAGTGTCAGTACGTTAGACTGTGAGGTAAGTGTCAGTACGTTAGACTGTGAGGTAAGTGTCAGTACGTTATACTGTGAGGTAAGTGTCAGTACGTAGACTGTAAGGTAAGTGTAGTCAGTTACGTTGCGTTACAGTGTTTGAGGTAAGTGTCACAGTACGTTACACTGTGAGGTAAGATGTCAGTACGTTACACTGTGAGGATAAGTGTCAGTACGTTACACTGTGAGGTAAGTGTCAGTACGTTACACTGTGAGGTAAGTGTCAGTACGTTACACTGTGAGGTAAGTGTCAGTACGTTACACTGTAAAGGTAAGTGTCAGTACGTTACACTGTGAGGTTAGTGTCAGTACGTTACAGTGTAAAAAGTAAGTATAGTTTTTAATTTGAAACATAGTTAATTGTAGTTTAGTTGTTGTTTTTTCCTAATAAACCCATTGCTTACAAAATATTATTATTTTTTGATAAATTTTCTTTATACGTACGCATGATTTGCGTCAATTCTATTGCAATGTTTACACTATATTTCATTTTCAAATTATTAATATGTTACAGTCTTGCATGCTTTTAATTTCCATTCTCATCCAAAATGATAGACTACACAGCGACATTGTATTATGATATAGATAATGTGTTGATATACAGTATAGTAAGGACAGAAACGTTTCTGGTATACCCCGGACATATTGTGTTGATGTACAGTATAGTAAGGACAGAAACGTTTCTGGTATACCCCGGACATATTGTGTTGATGTACAGTATAGTAAGGACAGAAACGTTTCTGGTATACCCCGGACATATTGTGTTGATGTACAGTATAGTAAGGACAGAAACGTTTCTGGTATACCCCGGACATATTGTGTTGATGTACAGTATAGTAGTACGTGACAGAAACGTTTCTGGTATACCCCGGACATATTGTGTTTAGATGTACAGTATAGTACTGGTATACAGACATATTGTTTGATGTTACTATTTTCTAAAAACCTGGGACATATACCAGTCACCATACCCCGGACATATTGTGTTGATGTACAGTATAGTAAGGACAGAAACGTTTTTTTTCTGGTATACCCCTCGGACATATTGTGTTGATGTACAGTATACAGTAACAGGTTACAGAAACGTTTCTGGTATACCCCGGACATATTGTGTTGATGTACAGTATAGTAAGGACAGACACGTTTCTGGTATACCCCGGACATATTGTGTTGATGTACAGTAATCTATACCCCGGAATGACAGACTGACACGTTTTCTGGTATACCCCGGACAATATTGTGTTGATGTACAGTATAGTACTGACAGACACGTTTTTCTGGTATACCCCGGACATATTGTGTTGATGTACAGTATAGTAAGGACAGACACGTTTCTGGTATACCCCGGAAATTGTGTTGATGTACGTATTCTGGTAATACCCGGACCATATTGTGTTTGATGTACAGTATAGTAAGGACAGAAACGTTTCTGGTATACCCCGGACATATTGTGTTGATGTACAGTATAGTAAGGACAGACACGTTTCTGGTATACCCCGGACATATTGTGTTGATGTACAGTATAGTACTGACAGACACGTTTCTGGTATACCCCGGACATATTGTGTTGATGTACAGTATAGTACTGACAGACACGTTTCTGGTATACCCCGGACATATTGTGTTGATGTACAGTATAGTACTGACAGACACGTTTCTGGTATACCCCGGACATATTGTGTTGATGTACAGTATAGTACTGACAGACACGTTTCTGGTATACCCCGGACATATTGTGTTTGATGTACAGTATAGTAAGTGACAGACACGTTTCTGGTATATCCCGGACATATGTGTTGATGTACAGTAATAGTAGTACAGACACGTTTCTGGTTACCCCGGACACAGTATAGTAAGGACAGAAACGTTTCTGGTATACCCCGGACATATTGTGTTGATGTACAGTATAGTAAGGACAGAAACGTTTCTGGTATACCCCGGACATATTGTGTTGATGTACAGTATAGTAAGGACAGAAACGTTTCTGGTATACCCCGGACATATTGTGTTGATGTACAGTATAGTAAGGACAGAAACGTTTCTGGTATACCCCCGGACATATTGTGTTGATGTTACAGTATAGTAAGGACAGACACGTTTCTGGTATACCCCGGACATATTGTGTTGATGTACAGTATAGTAAGGACAGAAACGTTTCTGGTATACCCCGGACATATTGTGTTGATGTACAGTATATTAGTGACAGACACGTTTCTGGTATACCCCGGACATATTGTGTTGATGTACAGTATATTAGTGACAGACACGTTTCTTGTATACCCCGGACATATTGTGTTGATGTACTGTATAGTACTAACAGACACGTTTCTGGTATACCCCGGACATATTGTGTTGATGTACAGTATATTAGTGACAGACACGTTTCTGGTATTCCATGGGCACTAAATAGCCGTGTACACGGTGATACCTCCATTTAATTATCTGGTTTACATCAGTGAGAGCGGTGCGAGTACCGGAGCCTGGACTGGACACGGCTAGGTAATTGGTCATATGTAATACGTTCTGCTGACCAGGACACGGGAAAGGTTTTAGTGGACAATGTTGTACTGACACCTATAGTGAGTAGGGGTCAGTGTTGTACTGACACTGTGTATACGACTGGAGTAGTCAGTGACTCGGACTACCACCAATTATACTTCCTATACGAACGCTCCCATCACCGTCTCTCTGAGGTATCGGGATATTATGGTTCATTTTATTTTTGACAGATGACGTCACTTTGGCTATTGTTATGCCTTATCGTGGTGCTTTTCGGTAAGTATCATATCACACCTTATATGATTTATTCCTGCTTTAAATAAAATTTGATTATTTTGGTTACCAATTTAAAATACATTTATTGCAAATGTATATGGAAAATGTTAAAATGTTGTACACAATTTTATATATATATAAATAAGCAAGATCCTGTCCTTTTATGAAATAAAATTATTTTATTCGTTTAACTTGATGTGTAGTAGTAATTATTTAATTATGTACATGCCACTCCAAGGACACAGATAATAAGTATTTCCGCAATCTCATTGAACAGTATGGGAATTGTTATTCTGTTTATAAACGTTCATTTTACTTTAAAATTTCATCTTCTCTCGAGGAACAACTTTTTTATGATAAAAATCTACTGTATATTTTATGTATTTTTTTTATTTACAAGATGTTTTAGAATATTTTGGTAGGCACGAATCATTTTGGAAATCACATAATTGTTTTGATGTCGAAGTACAATTTGTTTGTGTGTGTTAAAAACAAATCTTTTTTATAACCATGAAGTGGTCCCTCAGCTGAATGTGTTACAACTACAAGTCTGGTCATAAACCTGTGTGCCTTACAGGAAATATCGAAGAGGAATCCAAAACTTACTCCATCCTGACAAAATAGATCCTCACCTTTGTTGATATAGGCCATATCATTTACGCCTTACTAACGTCAGATCCACAACAAAGATCGGATTAAACGACGGAAAAAGTTTCCGTGACAAAATTTGTTCCTTTACGATATGTGACACAATTAATATATAGCCAGCCTTACTCCATACATGACTCCATACGTGTGACAAAAATATGTTGACAAAAATAAATATAGCCAGCCTTACTCCATACGTGACAAAAAGATGTTAATATAGCCACCGTTACTCTAATACATCGTGACAATAATATGTTAATATAGCCAGCCTTACTCCATACGTGACTAAAAATATAGCCAGCCTTACTCCATACGTGACAAAAATATGTTAATATAGCCAGCCTTACTCCATACGTGACAAAATGTTAATATAGTCCATATAGCCCAGCCTTACTCTATACGTGACAAAATATGTTAATATAGCCAGCCTTACTCCATATACGTGACAAAATATGTTAATATAGCCAGCCTTACTCCTTACGTGATAAAAATCTATGTTAATATAGCCAGCCTTACTCTATACGTGACAAAATATGTTAATATAGCCAGCCTTACTCTATACGTTGGACAAAATATGTTAATATAGCCAGCCTTACTCTATACGTGACAAAAATATGTTAATATAGCCAGCCTTACTCTATACGTGACAAAAATATGTTAATATAGCCAGCCTTACTCCATACGTGACAAAAATATGTTAATATAGCCAGCCTTACTCCATACGTGACAAAATATGTTAATATAGCCAGCCTTACTCTATACGTGACAAAATATGTTAATATAGCCAGCCTTACTCCATACGTGACAAAAATATGTTAATATAGCCAGCCTTACTCTATACGTGACAAAATATGTTAATATAGCCAGCCTTACTATACTCTATACGTGACAAAATATGTTAATATAGCCAGCCTTACTCTATACGTGACAAAATATGTTAATATAGCCAGCCTTACTCTATACGTGACAAAATATGTTAATATAGCCAGCCTTACTCCATCCGTGACAAAAATATGTTAATATAGCCAGCCTTACTCCATACGTGACAAAATATGTTAATATAGCCAGCCTTACTCATATACGTGACAAAATATGTTAATATAGCCAGCCTTACTCCATACGTGACAAAATATGTTAATATAGCCAGCCTTACTCTATACGTGACAAAAATATGTTAATATAGCCAGCCTTACTCTATACGTGACAAAATATGTTAATATAGCCAGCCTTACTCTATATACGTGACAAAAATAAATGTTAATATAGCCAGCCTTACTATATACGTGACAAAATATGTTAATATAGCCAGCCTTACTCTATACGTGACAAAATATGTTAATATAGCCAGCCTTACTCCATCCGTGACAAAAATATGTTAATATAGCCAGCCTTACTCCATACGTGACAAAAATATGTTAATATAGCCAGCCTTACTCCATACGTGACAAAATATGTTAATATAGCCAGCCTTACTCTATACGTGACAAAATATGTTAATATAGCCAGCCTTACTCTATACGTGACAAAATATGTTAATATAGCCAGCCTTACTCTATACGTGACAAAATATGTTAATATAGCCAGCCTTACTCCATACGTGACAAAATATGTTAATATAGCCAGCCTTACTCTATACGTGACAAAAATATGTTAATATAGCCAGCCTTACTCCATACGTGACAAAATATGTTAATATAGCCAGCCTTACTCTATACGTGACAAAAATATGTTAATATAGCCAGCCTTACTCTATACGTGACAAAATATGTTAATATAGCCAGCCTTACTCTATACGTGACAAAATATGTTAATATAGCCAGCCTTACTCTATACATGACAAAATATGTTAATATAGCCAGCCTTACTCTATACGTGACAAAAATATGTTAATATAGCCAGCCTTACTCTATACGTGACAAAATATGTTAATATAGCCAGCCTTACTCCATACGTGACAAAATATGTTAATATAGCCAGCCTTACTCCATACGTGACAAAAATATGTTAATATAGCCAGCCTTACTCTATACGTGACAAAAATATGTTAATATAGCCAGCCTTACTCCATACGTGACAAAATATGTTAATATAGCCAGCCTTACTCTATACGTGACAAAATATGTTAATATAGCCAGCCTTACTCCATACGTGACAAAAATATGTTAATATAGCCAGCCTTACTCCATCGTGACAAAAATATGTTAATATAGCCAGCCTTACTCTATACGTGACAAAAATATGTTAATATAGCCAGCCTTACTCTATACGTGACAAAATATGTTAATATAGCCAGCCTTACTCCATACGTGACAAAATATGTTAATATAGCCAGCCTTACTCTATACGTGACAAAATATGTTAATATAGCCAGCCTTACTCCATACGTGACAAAATATGTTAATATAGCCAGCCTTACTCTATACGTGACAAAATATGTTAATATAGCCAGCCTTACTCTATACGTGATAGCCTTACTCTATACGTGACAAAATATGTTAATATAGCCAGCCTTACTCTATACGTGACAAAATATGTTAATATAGCCAGCCTTACTCTATACGTGACAAAATATGTTAATATAGCCAGCCTTACTCTATACGTGACAAAATATGTTAATATAGCCAGCCTTACTCTATACGTGACAAAATATGTTAATATAGCCAGCCTTACTCTATACGTGACAAAAATATGTTAATATAGCAGCCTTACTCTAACGTGACTAAAATATGTTAAATATAGCCAGCCTTACTCCTTATACCGTGACAAAATATGTTAATATAGCCAGCCTTACTCTATACGTGACAAAATATGTTAATATAGCCAGCCTTACTCCATACGTGACAAAATATGTTAATATAGCCAGCCTTACTCTATACGTGACAAAATATGTTAATATAGCCAGCCTTACTCTATACGTGACAAAATATGTTAATATAGCCAGCCTTACTCCATACGTGACAAAATATGTTAATATAGCCAGCCTTACTCCATACGTGACAAAAAATATGTTAATATAGCCAGCCTTACTCCATACGTGACAAAAATATGTTAATATAGCCAGCCTTACTCTATACGTGACAAAATATGTTAATATAGCCAGCCTTACTCCATACGTGACAAAATATGTTAATATAGCCAGCCTTACTCTATACGTGACAAAATATGTTAATATAGCCAGCCTTACTCTATACGTGACAAAAATATGTTAATATAGCCAGCCTTACTCCATACGTGACAAAATATGTTAATATAGCCAGCCTTACTCTATACGTGACAAAAATATGTTAATATAGCCAGCCTTACTCCATACGTGACAAAAATATGTTAATATAGCCAGCCTTACTCTATACGTGACAAAATATGTTAATATAGCCAGCCTTACTCCATACGTGACAAAATATAGTTAATATAGCCAGCCTTACTCCATACGTGACAAAAATATGTTAATATAGCCAGCCTTACTCTATACGTGACAAAATATGTTAATATAGCCAGCCTTACTCCATACGTGACAAAAATATGTTAATATAGCCAGCCTTACTCTATACGTCTCCATACGTGACAAAAATATGTTAATATAGCCAGCCTTACTCCATACGTGACAAAAATATGTTAATATAGCCAGCCTTACTCTATACGTGACAAAAATATGTTAATATAGCCAGCCTTACTCTATACGTGACAAAAATATGTTAATATAGCCAGCCTTACTCTATACGTGACAAAAATATGTTAATATAGCCAGCCTTACTCCATACGTGACAAAAAATATGTTAATATAGCCAGCCTTACTCTATACGTGACAAAAATATGTTAATATAGCCAGCCTTACTCCATACGTGACAAAATATGTTAATATAGCCAGCCTTACTCCATACGTGACAAAAATATGTTAATATAGCCAGCCTTACTCCATACGTGACAAAATATGTTAATATAGCCAGCCTTACTCCATACGTGACAAAATATGTTAATATAGCCAGCCTTACTCTATACGTGACAAAAATATGTTAATATAGCCAGCCTTACTCCATACGTGACAAAAATATGTTAATATAGCCAGCCTTACTCCATCCGTGACAAAATATGTTAATATAGCCAGCCTTACTCTATACGTGACAAAATATGTTAATATAGCCAGCCTTACTCTATACGTGACAAAAATATGTTAATATAGCCAGCCTTACTCTATACGTGACAAAATATATGTTAATATAGCCAGCCTTACTCCATACGTGACAAAATATGTTAATATAGCCAGCCTTACTCTATATACGTGACAAAAATATGTTAATATAGCCAGCCTTACTCTATACGTGACAAAAATATGTTAATATAGCCAGCCTTACTCTATACGTGACAAAAATATGTTAATATATAGCCAGCCTTACTCTATACGTGACAAAAATATGTTAATATAGCCAGCCTTACTCCATACGTGACAAAAATATGTTAATATAGCCAGCCTTACTCTATACGTGACAAAATATATGTAATATAGCCAGCCTTACTCTATACGTGACAAAAATATGTTAATATAGCCAGCCTTACTCCATACGTGACAAAATATTTAATATAGCCAGCCTTACTCTATACGTGACAAAATATATTAATATAGCCAGCCTTACTCCATACGTGACAAAAATATGTTAATATAGCCAGCCTTACTCTATACGTGACAAAAATATGTTAATATAGCCAGCCTTACTCTATACGTGACAAAATATGTTAATATAGCCAGCCTTACTCCATACGTGACAAAAATATGTTAATATAGCCAGCCTTACTCCATACGTGACAAAAATATGTTAATATAGCCAGCCTTACTCCATACGTGACAAAATATGTTAATATAGCCAGCCTTACTCTATACGTGACAAAATATGTTAATATAGCCAGCCTTACTCTATACGTGACAAAATATGTTAATATAGCCAGCCTTACTCCATCCGTGACAAAAATATGTTAATATAGCCAGCCTTACTCCATACGTGACAAAATATAGTTAATATAGCCAGCCTTACTCCATACGTGACAAAAATATGTTAATATAGCCAGCCTTACTCTATAACGTGAACAAAAATATGTTAATATAGCCAGCCTTACTCCATACGTGACAAAAATATGTTAATATAGCCAGCCTTACTCTATACGTGACAAAAATATGTTAATATAGCCAGCCTTACTCTATACGTGACAAAAATATGTTAATATAGCCAGCCTTACTCTATACGTGACAAAAATATGTTAATATAGCCAGCCTTACTCTATACGTGACAAAATATGTTAATATAGCCAGCCTTACTCCATACGTGACAAAAATATGTTAATATAGCCAGCCTTACTCCATACGTGACAAAATATGTTAATATAGCCAGCCTTACTCCATACGTGACAAAAATATGTTAATATAGCCAGCCTTACTCTATACGTGATAAAAATATGTTAATATAGCAAACTATCATATGGATACAGTTGTTCTTGTGTAAGCCATTGATTGTTAACCATCTACTAATCTGACGGAATACAGGTGTTCTTGTGTAAGCCATTGATTGTTAACCATCCACTTATCTGACGGAATACAGGTGTTCTTGTGTAAGCCATTGATTGTTAACCATTCACTAATCTGACGGAATACAGGTGTTCTTGTGTTAGCCATTGATTCTCCTAAATAGCCAGAGGTTTCCATATATTATTAAGATTTCATGAAATATATAACAGTGAGGATGTATCTGAATGTATTAACGCTAAAGAAATTCGATAAAAAGACAATATACACGTCATGTTTGTTAGTTATTCTGTTGTTGAGATTTCACATGGTTATAAATAATATGTTCCCTTGATTGGTTGGCTAAATCTATTTACGTGTGTTGATTGGTTACCTGTTGTTGAAGATGTCATGTGTGTAAGGGGTACCAGTGGGGAAATTATTGCAAACAAATTATCATTAGATAAACCCAGAGTTTTTAAGTCCGAATGCTTTTTTTGGTTGTCGGTCATTATTCTCAGAAATCACACGAGGCGGCGCTGCATGTACTGAATAGAATATAAGGATAAGTCAAAGAGGTTTCAAATGTTCGGTGATATGACCTACTTGTAGTAACTGTCCGTACATGGGAGATGCTGAAACAAAATGTTAGGTTTTAATTAAAACGTATTTCATTTGCCTTTTTATGGTATTTGACAAAGAGGATTGGGCACAAGTTCTTCCAACGTATAAAATCCCTCTCCAAACCTACACATAAAATATACATATATAACGCTAGTTGCTGCTTATTACTGACCTATACATAAAGATACAGTACATGACATAACAGTGTGATTGTTGACGGTGTTTCTCGATGTACTCTTATTCTTTACTACAAGAGATTTACCTGGTTATATCAATCTATATACAAGATAATACATTAAAAACGATTAGTATCTTTAATGTATTTACATTCGTAACTAAAGAACTGGATATTCTGTTGAAGTGATAAGATTGTGTTTCCCCGGAGTAAGACATTTAAATCAAACAGGTTGATATCTACAAAGGATAAACTTCTGAGATTTTGCATTAACAGATTTCTGTGTAAAATGTAAATAGGACATAAAAAGAAGAAGTGATGGGCATTTTCAATTTCACCACACAGACAAGAAAGAATATCAGTAAGATTTACTTTAAAAAGATCATATTGTAGAGAGAACTATATTCGCTAAAGTAAAGTGTAGTTTTAACCGAAATATTACACTTGTTTATATGCGAATGTATTTCATCAAGTTGACCAAGTATATCCGGAAAACTTTACGCCTTCTAAACAACTTAAGCAAAATATTCAAAACGTTAATTTTTATCACGCAGTTCGTATTAAGTTTACCGACGTTGCCCTAATTACCACGCGTCAGTTGACTATCACTGCGCAAGATTTGAAAAGAGAGACATGAATCTTTCTGTTAATATATAGATTTGAATGTATTTGGTGTTGTTATCTCATCTTTGGCCATCGTTATCATATGTTGTAATTGTTTTAAAGAAACTTTCAATATTTGCTTCGGAGAGGTAGCCTAGTGGCCCTTTCATGCATATTATAAAGGTGATATCTTTACATTGAATGTGAAAGCATTCTAATCATCATTCTTCAAAATGAATTATCATTTGAACTATGCCATCTAACTGTGAACAGAACAATTCTTCAAGTTTTCCAATCTTTGCTTCCTAATAAATAATGCTGTATGGTAGCCTTCTTATCTTTTAGGGAAGCTAATACTTGTTTTAACATTATATTATCAAAATTCGGAATGATGCTCATCAACAAAGCAGAATTGAAAACTGGATTTTCATTATGAATGTGAGCATGAAGACAGATTATGGAGTAGAATTGAAACTGGATTTTCTCTAAAACTTCTGTGTATAATCAACTTTTCAAAACGGAAAATTCTATTTGGCAAACGCGGTAAACAATACCAAGCACAAAACACTGTAATGCTGATGGTCAAGTACTATATAAAGGCACTATGTTGTATATTGAAAGTGTTAAGAATTATATAAGAAATAATATAATTATGAAAGTTTTTCCTCCTTGTGCAATGGCAAACTAAATGTGTTTAATCTTAAGTGGGGTTTATTTTCAAATCTGGCTAAAGATTAATAATATGTGAATATGAATATTACTATTCGCATACAGAAATGTTCTACAAATGCATTATAGATGTATTAAAAATATAATCCAGCATTTTCATGACAAAAATATGATATTCTAAAAAAAATTAAAAAAAAATGATGCTGGTGACTGAAACCAAGACATTCAAAATATACTAAATATCATAAGTGAGAATGTGAGAATGAAAGAGATGTTTCTTTTCCATTTGTCATTGTATACTGTGAAAATGATAAAAAAAATTGTATTTGAAAAAAAAAAGTTTAAAAAAAACAGATAACGTACCATATTAATTTGTAATACAATATCTGAGAGATGTTACGGATTCCGCCTAACTACTTAATGTGCGAGGACATTATTGTTCGGGGAGTTGACCACAGGGCACCCCAACCCTGGCAGCTCTCACCAAATTACTGATGTGTATTATATACACATCATATACAGCTGGGGGAATAAAATATTTGTACTGTAAAAAAAAAAAAAAAAAACCCTACTTAATTTAATATAAATCGTTTGATACATAATAAATATACCCAATGATTGAATAAATGACAATTTTTTTTGGCTTTGTCATTTTGGCAGATTCTGCGGAGTGCGTTCGATGAGGACGCTAAGCACACTGGTCTCCCACGTTTGTTGTTAACTGCGGCAGTATCTATAAGTAAACAGGTCGTGGACGGTGGCTATGAAATTGATAAAATATCAAAGTAAGTGTTTCAATGAAAGTACCGCGTAAATAAAACATTAAATATTAACTTTTTATGGCCTGGCTGAGAGGACACTAACTATCTATAATGGCCTGGTAGAGGGGGCACTATTTTGTTTTATTATGGCCTGGTTGAAAGGGCACTAATTATTTATTATTGCCTGACTGAGGGGAACTATTTATCTATTATGGCCTTGTTGAGGGGGCACTTTTTATCTATTTTGACTTTGTTGAGGGGCACTATTTATCTGTTATGGCTTGGTTGAGGGGCACTATTTATCTGTTATGGCTTGGTTGAGGGGACACTATTTATATATTATGGCCTTGTTGAGGGGCACTATTTATCTATTTTGACTTTGTTGAGGGGCACTATTTATCTATTTTGACTTTGTTGAGGGGCACTATTTATCTGTTATGGCTTGGTTGAGGGGCACTATTTATCTGTTATGGCCTTGTTGAGGGGACACTATTTATATATTATGGCCTTGTTGAGGGGCACTATTTATCTATTATGGCCTTGTTGAGGGGGCACTATCTATCTATTATGGCTTGGTTGAGGGGCATTATTTATATATTACGGCCTGGTTTAGGGGCACTATTTTTCTATTATGGCCTGATAGATGGGGCACTATTTTTCTATTATGGCCTGATAGAGGGGGCACTATTTATCTGTTATGGCCTGGTTGAGAGGGCGGTGATTACTTATTATTGCCTGAGTGAGGGGCACTATTTATCTATTATGGCTTAGTTGAGGGGTATTTATCGAGTTTCAAGTAGTACATTTTACTTGAAGAAAGAAAGTTCAATAAAGTCAAACACTTTATCCATTAGAGAATGTGATTGAGATTTATCAATACTTCATAGGGATATCCCATGATTGCTAGGAAAATATATCTCTTTCTCCAATACTTGACAGTGTTTTCATACGGTTGCTAGGGATAAGATAACTCTTTCTCCAATACTTGACAGTGTTATCATACGGTTGCTATGGATAAGATAACTCGGTCTTTTACCGGAGTAGGGAAAAGACAGCTCACACTCGCTAGACAATGACGTGACGTCATTAATACATGCAGTCCCTATTGTCGGCGATGTCATTAATTTTGACGCAATGTGACGTTCCTTTGATTGCGGCGCTTTGAAAATGTTTCTAAAAACTGCATTTTCATAATGTTTCGTGAAATTATGGGAGAAAAAGAATCAAACATGGGTCTATCAAGTGGACAGGTTTATCTCAACCCCCGTTAAAGATATTGGCCGCCAACCCTCGGCAAGCCTCGGTTTGACCAGCCAAAATATTTCACTTGGACTGAGATATCCACTTGACAGACCCATGTAAGATTCTATTTATCAACATTATAATTGACATAAATTTTATAATCTAGGGATTTGGATTTTGTTAACCTGATGGCCTATGACTTACACGGGTCCTGGGACCGAACTCTCGGCCACAATAGTCCACTCTACTCCAGAGAGGGTGAGACGTCGGCAGTGGCACAACTTAACCAGGTAAGGTAACCATGGCAACGTTTATCTAGGTAAAGCACCATGACTTAGCTTAAACAGGTATGTAACCATAGCAACGCTTAAATAGGTAACACACCATGACTTAGCTTAAACAGGTTACCACACGCATCTCATGCACTTCTATTATCATTTCGATACGTGACTAACTTCGTAATTTGTGATCTTGATCTTTTTTATTCCAATGTCCATATAACGTTAGAATTTTTTATGTAATTTACAATATCAAAATTTAACAGTACCACTATCTGCAGAAGATGACTAAATAAATATTGATAATGTAGAAGGGGAACAGGCTAAGGCGAATATGTTTACTGATGAACCAGGGAGCCTCTGAAATCCAGGAACACTCTAAATAGACTACAATGAATGGATTCTGCTCCGATTATTTATGATCAAATTAACAATGTAATAAATAGCACCTCTGGGTCGCGAGTTCGAATCCCATGTGGGGCAGTTGCCAGGTACTGAGCGGTGGTTGGTTGTTTTTCTCCGGGTACTCCAGCTGTACTCCACCAAAGCACCTGACACGTCCTTACATGACCCAGACTATTAATAGTATTTGATACTATCCGGAAAGCAGGACTTTTGAAGAAAATGGCAAAAAGCGGTAAAAAGGTAAACTTTGCATTCTTCTTAGTGTTAATATTTCTTAAGTCGTGATATTTCACAAAAGAAAGTGTAGACAGAGGAACAACTTTATACTCGATAATAAGATACTGGAAATTGTAGATTGCTTTACATACTTTTGGGTTACTTTTAAAAATGGACATTTTTCAGCAACTAGACAGAGGGTTATAAAACAGAAACAAAAAAGATACTTTCAGTTTTTGTAAATCGAAATCAGGTAATCCCTGTAGAGCTTTGGTTTTATTTGTTTAACGTCCTACCTATTAGCAGCTATGGTCATGTAAGGACGTGCCAGGTTTAATAGTGGAGGAAATCGCAATGGACAAATACAGTTTAGATGGACAGATAAAGTTATTATAATAAACAGATTTGTAGTGATACTTGATTCATACATACATATATATATATACGACAGTGAAATACCTATGAATGCAAACATTTAAAACCATGAAATAGGATAACATGGAGTATTTATACAGACATGGTTTACAGACCTAAAATCCTCGCCTAAAGGTCGACTTTACTTAAAATCATCCCATGTTTCTGTCCCATTGAAAGTTATATAAACTGTCCCATGTTTCCCCCTTTCAGGACTGGGGTGTGACGTATTGGCTGTCTAACGGTGCCCCTCCTGAGAAGATAATGCTTGGTATTGCTACCTATGGCCGAACATTCCTAACCTACAATGGTAACCAGATGGGAGATTGGGCCTTAGGGCCAGGCCGACAGGGCACATTTACTGAAGAGGCAGGCTTTCTCGCTTACTATGAGGTATATATCAGTGTTTTGTTAAATACTCAACATAAATTAAATTTTAATTGGCATCGAATTTCACAAGACTATTAAATGGTTATGTTAAGTACTTCTTTATGTGTATATTGCCATAAGTAATTTTGTGTCTTTAGAGGTCAGCATTATTTTTTTATATAAATTTGAACCACATTGACTACTTAAACTAAAAAATCAAAAGAAATCTCCATCAACATATCCTTATTACCTTTAGTATTTTCTCTATGTTTCTTTACAAGGGTATTAATTACAGCACCCTGTGTAAAACTTTTTTTCCTAATCCTACTGCATGTCGTTTGCTATGTATGTTGCGGCTTGTGTCCGATAATCGACAATGACCTATTTTGATCGATTAAAAATAACGACACGACAGGGAATGTCTGCGTCTATTAATAAACAGGTTATCAGGTTCACAATGAAAACTTTGAACAGGTGTTCATCGGTCTCAGGTTGACATTGCATTTTGTCAAGCCTGTCTGAGCGGTGTAGACCAACCAGGAAATAACAAATCTCACAATCATATAACAAAACATTATGTTACCTCACCAAGGAAATCATGTACGATACGTTATTTATGATAACATTAAGGATACATATCATTTATTTATGCTTAAATTAATGACTGCATCTAAGTGGTTTCAAGGTTTATTCAAACTTTAGGTCATTGTCTCATTCGCACAACTCATACTGTAAAAACACAAAGGATAAAGAGTCAATATTCTGTCTCATTCGCACAACTCATACTGTAAAAACACAAAGGATAAAGAGTCAATATTCAGTCTCATTCGCACAACTCATACTGTAAAAACACAAAGGATAAAGAGTCAATATTCAGTCTCATTCGCACAACTCATACTGTAAAAACACAAAGGATAAAGAGTCAATATTCTGTCTCATTCGCACAACTCATACTGTAAAAACACAAAGGATAAAGAGTCAATATTCAGTCTCATTCACACAACTCATACTGTAAAAACACAAAGGATAAAGAGTCAATATTCTGTCTCATTCGCACAACTCATAACTGTAAAAACACAAAGGATAAAGAGTCAATATTCTGTCTCATTCGCACAACTCATACTGTAAAAACACAAAGGATAAAGAGTCAATATTCTGTCTCATTCGCACAACTCATACTGTAAAAACACAAAGGATAAAGAGTCAATATTCAGTCTCATTCACACAACTCATACTGTAAAAATACAAAGGATAAAGAGTCAATATTCAGTCTCATTCGCACAACTCATACTGTAAAAACACAAAGGATAAAGAGTCAATATTCTGTCTCATTCGCACAACTCATACTGTAAAAACACAAAGGATAAAGAGTCAATATTCTGTCTCATTCGCACAACTCATACTGTAAAAATACAAAGGATAAAGAGTCAATATTCAGTCTCATTCGCACACTCATACTGTAAAAACACACAAAGGATAAAGAGTCAATATTCTGTCTCATTCGCACAACTCATACTGTAAAAACACAAAGGATAAAGAGTCAATATTCTGTCTCATTCGCACAACTCATACTGTAAAAACACAAAGGATAAAGAGTCAATATTCTGTCTCATTCGCACAACTCATACTGTAAAAACACAAAGGATAAAGAGTCAATATTCTGTCTCATTCGCACAACTCATACTGTAAAAACACAAAGGATAAAGAGTCAATATTCAGTCTCATTCGCACAACTCATACTGTAAAAACACAAAGGATAAAGAGTCAATATTCAGTCTCATTCGCACAACTCATACTGTAAAAACACAAAGGATAAAGAGTCAATATTCAGTCTCATTCGCACAACTCATACTGTCTCATTCGAATAACTCATACTGTAAAAACACAAAGGATAAAGAGTCAATATTCAGTCTCATTCGCACAACTCATACTGTAAAAATACAAAGGATAAAGAGTCAATATTCAGTCTCATTCGCACAACTCATACTGTAAAAACACAAAGGATAAAGAGTCAATATTCTGTCTCATTCGCACAACTCATACTGTAAAAACACAAAGGATAAAGAGTCAATATTCAGTCTCATTCGCACAACTCATACTGTAAAAACACAAAGGATAAAGAGTCAATATTCAGTCTCATTCGCACAACTCATACTGTAAAAACACAAAGGATAAAGAGTCAATATTTCTGTCTCATTCGCACAACTCATACTGTAAAACCAAAGGATAAAGAGTCAATATTCCAGTCCTCATTCGCACAACTCATACTGTAAAAACACAAAAGGATAAAGAGTCAATATTCTGTCTCATTCACACAACTCATACTGTAAAAACACAAAGGATAAAGAGTCAATATTCAGTCTCATTCGCACAACTCATACTGTAAAAAATACAAGGACAAAGAGTCAAATTCAGGATAAAACTCATACTGTAAAAATACAAAGGATAAAGAGTCAATATTCAGTCTCATTCACACAACTCATACTGTAAAAACACAAAGGATAAAGAGTCAATATTCTGTCTCATTCGCACAACTCATACTGTAAAAAACACAAAGGATAAAGAGTCAATATTCTGTCTCATTCGCACAACTCATACTGTAAAAAAACACAAAGGATAAAGAGTCAATATTCAGTCTCATTCGCACAACTCATACTGTAAAAAATACAAAGGATAAAGAGTCAATATTCAGTCTCATTCGCACAACTCATACTGTAAAAATACAAAGGATAAAGAGTCAATATTCAGTCTCATTCGCACAACTCATACTGTAAAAAACACAAAGGATAAAGAGTCCAATATTCTGTCTCATTCGCACAACTCATACTGTAAAAAATACAAAGGATAAAGAGTCAATATTCAGTCTCATTCGCACAACTCATACTGTAAAAAACACAAAGGATAAAGAGTCAATATTCAGTCTCATTCGCACAAACTCATACTCATACAAAGGATAAGAGTCAATATTTCAGTTCACCACAAACTGTAAAAAAACAAAAGGATAAAGAGTCAATATTCAGTCTCATTCGCACAACTCATACTGTAAAAACACAAAGGATAAAGAGTCAATATTCAGTCTCATTCGCACAACTCATACTGTAAAAACACAAAGGATAAAGAGTCAATATTCTGTCTCATTCGCACAACTCATACTGTAAAAAACACAAAGGATAAAGAGTCAATTATTCTGTCTCATTCGCACAACTCTTACTGTAAAAATACAAAGGATAAAAGAGTCAATATTCTTCAGTCTCATTCGCACAACTCATACTGTAAAAATACAAAGGATAAAGAGGTCAATATTCTGTCTCATTCGCACAACTCATACTGTAAAAACACAAAGGATAAAGAGTCAATATTCATCTCATTCGCACAACTCATACTGTAAAAACACAAAGGATAAAGAGTCAATATTCAGTCTCATTCACACAACTCATACTGTAAAAAATACAAAGGATAAAGAGTCAATATTCAGTCTCATTCGCACAACTCATACTGTAAAAACACAAAGGATAAAGAGTCAATATTCAGTCTCATTCGCACAACTCATACTGTAAAAATCACAAAGGAAAAAGAGTCAATATTTCTGTCTCATTCGCACAACTCATACTGTAAAAACACAAAGGATAAAGAGTCAATATTCTGTCTCATTCGCACAACTCATACTGTAAAAATACAAAGGATAAAGAGTCAATATTCTGTCTCATTCGCACAACTCATACTGTAAAAACACAAAGGATAAAGAGTCAATATTCAGTCTCATTCGCACAACTCATACTGTAAAAATACAAAAGGATAAAGAGTCAATATTCAGTCTCATTCGCACAACTCATACTGTAAAAACACAAAGGATAAAGAGTCAATATTCAGTCTCATTCGCACAACTCATACTGTAAAAACACAAAGGATAAAGAGTCAATATTCTGTCTCATTCGCACAACTCATACTGTAAAAATACAAAGGATAAAGAGTCAATATTCAGTCTCATTCGCACAACTCATACTGTAAAAACACAAAGGATAAAGAGTCAATATTCAGTCTCATTCGCACAACTCATACTGTAAAAACACAAAGGATAAAGAGTCAATATTCAGTCTCATTCACACAACTCATACTGTAAAAACACAAAGGATAAAGAGTCAATATTCTGTCTCATTCGCACAACTCATACTGTAAAAACACAAAGGATAAAGAGTCAATATTCTGTCTCATTCACACAACTCATACTGTAAAAATCACAAAGGATAAGAGTCAATATTCAGTCTCATTCACACAACTCATACTGTAAAAATAACACAAAGGATAAAGAGTCATATATAATTCACACAACTCATACTGTAAAAATACAAAAGGATAAAGCGATCCATATTCAGTCTCATTCGCACAATCTCATACTGTAAAAAACATTCAAAGGATAAAGAGTCAATATTCTGTTCATTCGTCTCATTAAAAATACGCACAACTCATACGACTCTGTAAAAAATCACAAAGGATAAAGAGTCTCAATATTCAGGTCTCATTCGCACAACTCATAATCTAGTAAAAACACAAAGGATAAATGAGTCAATATTCCCCAGTCTCATTCGCACAACTCATACTGTAAAAACACAAAGGATAAAAGAGTCAATATTCTGTCTCATTCACACAACTCATACTGTAAAAACACAAAGGATAAAGAGTCAATATTCAGTTCCGTCATTCACACAACTCCATACTGTAAAAACACAAAGGATAAAGAGTTCAATATTCTGTCATCATTGCAACAAACTCATACTGTAAAAACACAAAGGATAAAGAGTCAATATTCAGTCTCATTCGCACAACTCATACTGTAAAAACACAAAGGATAAAGAGTCAATATTCAGTCTCAATCAAGAGTATCACTACTGTGGCCACTCAGTGGATAAGCAAAAGTCAGTTTGCATAAAGATACATTCGCATCAAACTCATACCTGTACAATAAACACAAGGTAAGTAGTCAATTATTAGGATTCGCAACAACTCATAGGTCAAAAGGTGAAAATGAGTCATTTTCCATTCATTTAAAGACAACTCATGAACTGTAAAACTACACAAAGGGAATTTAAGAGTCAATTTGGTATGTTCTCATTGCACAACAGTTACTAACAGTACCACTACATACCAGTGGAAAGTTTGACTTCTAATATGTAACTTCAAATAAAAGAATACTGTAAAAATTGCAAAGGAATAAGAGTCAATAGGCTCAGTCTCAAATGTCGCACAACGCTACTGTTAAAAACTGGATAAGAGCCTAATATTTTGTCTCATATCGCTGAGTGGACCGTAAAACGTAATGTAAAAGATTCAATATGTATTATATATTCGACATGTTTTACCGTCCGAAGTACTGAAGTTATTTTCAATAATGATGTCTACAAGTATATATTTACCGAATGCACATACATTAGTAAGAATTATTTTTAATTATCTATATCGCATGTATATACTTTATTAATAGAAGACTATTTACCAATAATATTTCTTATTTATAGTATGCAATTTACTACAGATTGAAAGTAAAATTTGAAAATTCATTTTGGATACCAATGTTGTTAGATTTGAATACAGATTTCTTGATTATCATGTATATTTCTATATTTACCTGCTATATAGCCAATGAATGTGAATGATATTGTGCTAATACGATTGTTTTGATACAGGTTTCCAACGAATTTACGATGGAAAGAATGGTATCCGGCACAAATAAATGTATGCTACCGAATCATAAGGTTGTATTGAGAGGTGCTCGATGTGTTGATGACTACTTAGACCTTATTCGTTAACTAATATTCCCTTCTATATCTAGATCTGTCATACCTCCAGAATGGCTGGACCCGCCAGTGGCACCCTCAAGCATTCAGGTACCTTACGCTTACTCCCAAACCGAATGGGTGGGTATGACGATGTGGACAGTATCACAATCAAGGTAATTATACGATAAAAACAAATTATTTTGACCACGCTGTAGAATTTTATCAGTTTATCAAATGTATATATTAAAAAGTTATGTTATTTAAGTCAATGCATTATATAAACTTATTTGTTTTAGATATTAATTTTGAGCATTAGAATCAATAATGATTCAAAGCATGCAGTTATATCAGAGAGTGGCTAGACCGAATATATGCTGGCCTATTTCCTTTTTAGGCAGAAATACATCAAAAGCACGTGGTCTAGGGGGCGCTATGTATGGGCTATAGATATGGACGATTTCCGAGGAACATGCGGGAATGTTTCAAACCCTTTACTCCGAACAATTCGAGAATATCCTTCCAAATGAATAATACTGCGATTGTACCGTTATGTTATACCCAAGCCTTGCTCGTCATACATTTGATACTGCGGGTCAGGTACTGGTAGGGTAGTCAGAAGGTGTCGCTACCGACGGCTGGCTATAACTATAGATATTTGTACAATGATATTTGAATAGTTTATGTTACAATTCTAGAGTTTTTTAATGCAAAAAATTAATGTTTTTTACAACTATTTGCACTTGTTCAAACGTCATAATCGATTGTACCTTACTTTATTTCCACAGATGTCCCTGAGTATAAGCGTGTGTGCTACTATACCAATTGGTCACAACACAGGTCAAAACCTTTTACCTTTCTACCCGAGAACATTGACCCTGAACTTTGTACTCATATCATATTTTCAATATGCCAAATTGGAAGACAACGATATCCATTTCTTTGAACCCAACGACGATGGTGAGTCTTGTATTTAATTTTTGAAGAAGTTTTTGATTTTTCGATCTTCGTTGCATATACATTTTGTAGATGTATATAATATTTTGAACACTTGGTATAACTTTTGTTGGTATTTCTAGACCTGTACCGCCGCGTAGCAAATAGATAAAACTCGTAAGGTAAAGTAGACAAGTGTTCAGAGGAGCGCTAATAGATAAAACTCGTGAGGTAAAGTGACAAGTGTTCAGAGGAGCGCTAATAGATAAAACTTGTAAGGTAAAGTAGACAAGTGTTCAGAGGAGCGCTAATAGATAAAACTCGTGAGGTAAAGTGAGACCAAGTGTTCAGAGGAGCACTAATAGATAAAACTTGTAAGGTAAAGTAGACAAGTGTTCAGAGGAGCGCTAATAGATAAAACTTGTAAGGTAAAGTGACAAGTGTTCAGAGGAGCGCTAATAGATAAAACTTGTAAGGTAAAGTGACAAGTGTTCAGAGGAGCGCTAATAGATAAAACTCGTAAGGTAAAGTGACAAGTGTTCAGAGGAGCGCTTAATAGATAAAACTTGTAAGGTAAAGTGACAAGTGTTCAGAGGAGCGCTAATAGATAAAACTTGTAAGGTAAAGTAGACAAGTGTTCAGAGGAGCGCTAATAGATAAAACTCGTGAGGTAAAGTAGACAAGTGTTCAGAGGAGCGCTAATAGATAAAACTCGTGAGGTAAAGTAGACAAGTGTTCAGAGGAGCGCTAATAGATAAAACTTGTAAGGTAAAGTGACAAGTGTTCAGAGGAGCGCTAATAGATAAAACTTGTAAGGTAGAGTGACAAGTGTTCAGAGGAGCGTTAATAGATAAAACTCGTAAGGTAAAGTAGACAAGTGTTCAGAGGAGCGCTAATAGATAAAACTTGTAAGGTAAAGTAGACAAGTGTTCAGAGGAGCGCTAATAGATAAAACTCGTGAGGTAAAGTGACAAGTGTTCAGAGGAGCGCTAATAGATAAAACTCGTAAGGTAAAGTAGACAAGTGTTCAGAGGAGCGCTAATAGATAAAACTCGTAAGGTAAAGTAGACAAGTGTTCAGAGGAGCGCTAATAGATAAAACTTGTAAGGTAGAGTGACAAGTGTTCAGAGGAGCGCTAATAGATAAAACTTGTAAGGTAAAGTGACAAGTGTTCAGAGGAGCGCTAATAGATAAAACTTGTAAGGTAAAGTGACAAGTGTTCAGAGGAGCGCTAATAGATAAAACTTGTAAGGTAAGAGTGACAAGTGTTCAGAGGACAAGTGTTAGAGGAGCGCTAATAGATAAAACTTGTAAGGTAAAGTGACAAGTGTTCAGAGGAGCGCTAATAGATAAAACTCGTAAGGTAAAGTAGACAAGTGTTCAGTGGAGCGCTAATAGATAAAACTTGTAAGGTAAAGTGACAAGTGTTCAGAGGAGCGCTAATAGATAAAACTTGTAAGGTAGAAGTGACAAGTGTTCAGAGGAGCGCTAATAATAGATAAAACTCGTAAGGTAAAGTGACAAGTGTTCAGAGGAGCGCTAATAGATAAAACTCGTGAGGTAAAGTGACAAGTGTTCAGAGGAGCGCTAATAGATAAAACTCGTGAGGTAAAGTGACAAGTGTTCAGAGGAGCGCTAATAGATAAAACTCGTAAGGTAAAGTAGACAAGTGTTCAGAGGAGCGCTAATAGATAAAACTCGTGAGGTAAAGTGACAAGTGTTCAGAGGAGCGCTAATAGATAAAACTTGTAAGGTAAAGTGACAAGTGTTCAGAGGAGCGCTAATAGATAAAACTTGTAAGGTAAAGTGACAAGTGTTCAGAGGAGCGCTAATAGATAAAACTCGTGAGGTAAAGTGACAAGTGTTCAGAGGAGCGCTAATAGATAAAACTCGTGAGGTAAAGTGACAAGTGTTCAGAGGAGCGCTAATAGATAAAACTCGTGAGGTAAAGTGACAAGTGTTCAGAGGAGCGCTAATAGATAAAACTCGTGAGGTAAAGTAGACAAGTGTTCAGAGGAGCGCTAATAGATAAAACTTGTAAGGTAAAGTGACAAGTGTTCAGAGGAGCGCATAATAGATAAAACTTGTGAGGTAAAGTGACAAGTGTTCAGAGGAGCGCTAATAGATAAAACTTGTAAGGTAAAGTGACAAGTGTTCAGAGGAGCGCTAATAGATAAAACTCGTAAGGTAAAGTGACAAGTGTTCAGAGGAGCGCTAATAGATAAAACTTGTAAGGTAAAGTAACAAGTGTTCAGAGGAGCGCTAATAGATAAAACTTGTAAGGTAAAGTGACAAGTGTTCAGAGGAGCGCTAATAGATAAAACTCGTGAAGGTAAAGTGACAAGTGTTCAGAGGAGCGCTAATAGATAAAACTCGTAAGGTAAAGTGACAAGTGTTCAGAGGAGCGCTAATAGATAAAACTTGTAAGGTAAAGTAGACAAGTGTTCAGAGGAGCGCTAATAGATAAAACTTGTAAGGTAAAGTAGACAAGTGTTCAGAGGAGCGCTAATAGATAAAACTCGTAAGGTAAAGTGACAAGTGTTCAGAGGAGCGCTAATAGATAAAACTTGTAAGGTAAGTGACAAGTGAGTGACGCAAATAGATAAAACTTGTAAGGTAAAGTGACAAGTGTTCAGAGGAGCGCTAATAGATAAAACTTGTAAGGTAAAGTGACAAGTGTTCAGAGGAGCGCTAATAGATAAAACTCGTGAGGTAAAGTGACAAGTGTTCAGAGGAGCGCTAATAGATAAAACTCGTGAGGTAAAGTAGACAAGTGTTCAAGAGGAGCGCTAATAGATAAAACTCGTGTAAAGGAGGTAAAGTGACAAGTGTTAGGAGAGAGCACCCTAATAGATAAAACTCGTAAGGTAAAGTAGACTAGTGTTCAGAGGAGCACTAATAGATAAAACTCTTGAGGTAAAGTAGACAAGTGTTCAGAGGAGCGCTAATAGATAAAACTCGTGAGGTAAAGTGACAAGTGTTCAGAGGAGCGCTAATAGATAAAACTCGTGTAAGGTAAAGTGAACAAGTGTTCAGAGGAGCGCTAATAGATAAAACTTGTAAGGTAAAGTGACAAGTGTTCAGAGGAGCGCCTAATAGATAAAACTTGTAAGGTAGAGTGACAAGTGTTCAGAGGAGCGTTAATAGATAAAACTTGTAAAGTAAAGTAACAAGTGTTCAGAGGAGCGCTAATAGATAAAACTTCGTGAGGTAAAGTGACAAGTGTTCAGAGGAGCGCTAATAGATAAAACTCGTAAGGTAAAGTGACAAGTGTTCAGAGGAGCACTAATAGATAAAACTTGTAAGGTAAAGTGACAAGTGTTCAGAGGAGCGCTAATAGATAAAACTTGTAAGGTAAAGTAACAAGTGTTCAGAGGAGCGCTAATAGATAAAACTTGTAAGGTAAAGTGACAAGTGTTCAGAGGAGCGCTAATAGATAAAACTTGTAAGGTAAAGTGACAAGTGTTCAGAGGAGCGCTAATAGATAAAACTTGTAAGGTAAAGTGACAAGTGTTCAGAGGAGCGCTAATAGATAAAACTTGTAAAGTAAAGTAGACAAGTGTTCAGAGGAGCGCTAATAGATAAAACTCGTGAGGTAAAGTGACAAGTGTTCAGAGGAGCACTAATAGATAAAACTTGTAAGGTAAAGTGACAAGTGTTCAGAGGAGCGCTAATAGATAAAACTTGTAAGGTAAAGTGACAAGTGTTCAGAGGAGCGCTAATAGATAAAACTTGTAAGGTAAAGTGACAAGTGTTCAGAGGAGCGCTAATAGATAAAAACTCGTAAAGTAAAGTAACAAGTGTTCAGAGGAGCGCTAATAGATAAAACTTGTAAGGTAAAGTAGACAAGTGTTCAGAGGAGCGCTAATAGATAAAACTTGTAAGGTAAAGTGACAAGTGTTCAGAGGAGCGCTAATAGATAAAACTTGTAAGGTAAAGTGACAAGTGTTCAGAGGAGCGCTAATAGATAAAACTTGTAAGGTAAAGTGACAAGTGTTCAGAGGAGCGCTAATAGATAAAACTTGTAAGGTAAGTGACAAGTGTTCAGAGGAGCGTAAAAGATAAAACTTGTAGGTAGAGTGACAAGTGTTCAGAGGAGCGCTAATAGATAAAACTTGTAAGGTAAAGTGACAAGTGTTCAGAGGAGCGCTAATAGATAAAACTTGTAAGGTAGAGTGACAAGTGTTCAGAGGAGCGTTAATAGATAAAACTCGTAAGGTAAAGTGACAAGTGTTCAGAGGAGCGCTAATAGATAAAACTTGTAAGGTAAAGTGACAAGTGTTCAGAGGAGCGCTAATAGATAAAACTCGTAAGGTAGAGTAGACTAGTGTTCAGAGGAGCGCTAATAGATAAAACTTGTAAGGTAAAGTAGACAAGTGTTCAGAGGAGCGCTAATAGATAAAACTCGTAAGGTAGAGTGACAAGTGTTCAGAGGAGCGCTAATAGATAAAACTTGTAAGGTAAAGTAACAAGTGTTCAGAGGAGCGCTAATAGATAAAACTTGTAAGGTAAAGTGAAACAAGTGTTCAGAGGAGCGCTAATAGATAAAACTTGTGAGGTAAAGTGACAAGTGTTCAGAGGAGCGCTAATAGATAAAACTCGTGAGGTAAAGTGACAAGTGTTCAGAGGAGCGCTAATAGATAAAACTCGTAAGGTAAAGTAGACAAGTGTTCAGAGGAGCGCTAATAGATAAAACTTGTAAGGTAAAGTAGACAAGTGTTCAGAGGAGCGCTAATAGATAAAACTTGTAAGGTAAAGTGACAAGTGTTCAGAGGAGCGCTAATAGATAAAACTTGTAAGGTAAAGTGACAAGTGTTCAGAGGAGCGCTAATAGATAAAACTTGTAAGGTAAAGTGACAAGTGTTCAGAGGAGCGCTAATAGATAAAACTCGTGAGGTAAAGTAGACAAGTGTTCAGAGGAGCGCTAATAGATAAAACTCGTGAGGTAAAGTAGACAAGTGTTCAGAGGAGCGCTAATAGATAAAACTCGTGAGGTAAAGTAGACAAGTGTTCAGAGGAGCACTAATAGATAAAACTCGTAAGGTAAAGTAGACAAGTGTTCAGAGGAGCGCTAATAGATAAAACTTGTAAGGTAAAGTGACAAGTGTTCAGAGGAGCGCTAATAGATAAAACTCGTAAGGTAAAGTAGACAAGTGTTCAGAGGAGCGCTAATAGATAAAACTCGTAAGGTAAAGTAACAAGTGTTCAGAGGAGCGCTAATAGATAAAACTTGTTAGGTAAAGTAACAAGGGTTCAGAGGAACGCTAATAGATAAAACTTTTGAGATCTAGTGAGGTAAAGTAGACAAGTGTTCAGAGGAGCGCTAATAGATAAAACTCGTGAGGTAAAGTAGACAAGTGTTCAGAGGAGCGCTAATAGATAAAACTCTTGAGGTAAAGTAGACAAGTGTTCAGAGGAGCACTAATAGATAAAACTCGTAAGGTAAAGTAGACAAGTGTTCAGAGGAGCACTAATAGATAAAACTCGTAAGGTAAAGTAGACAAGTGTTCAGAGGAGCGCTAATAGATAAAACTTGTAAGGTAGAGTGACAAGTGTTCAGAGGAGCGCTAATAGATAAAACTTGTAAGGTAAAGTGACAAGTGTTCAGAGGAGCGCTAATAGATAAAACTTGTAAGGTAAAGTAGACAAGTGTTCAGAGGAGCACTAATAGATAAAACTCGTAAGGTAAAGTGACAAGTGTTCAGAGGAGCGCTAATAGATAAAACTCGTAAGGTAAAGTAGACAAGTGTTCAGAGGAGCACTAATAGATAAAACTTGTAAGGTAAAGTGACAAGTGTTCAGAGGAGCGCTAATAGATAAAACTTGTAAGGTAAAGTGACAAGTGTTCAGAGGAGCGCTAATAGATAAAACTTGTAAGGTAAAGTGACAAGTGTTCAGAGGAGCGCTAATAGATAAAACTTGTAAGGTAGAGTGACAAGTGTTCAGAGGAGCGCTAATAGATAAAACTTGTAAGGTAAAGTGACAAGTGTTCAGAGGAGCGCTAATAGATAAAACTCGTAAGGTAGAGTGACAAGTGTTCAGAGGAGCGCTAATAGATAAAACTCGTAAGGTAGAGTGACAAGTGTTCAGAGGAGCGCTAATAGATAAAACTTGTAAGGTAAAGTGACAAGTGTTCAGAGGAGCGCTAATAGATAAAACTCGTAAGGTAAAGTAACAAGTGTTCAGTGGAGCGCTAATAGATAAAACTCGTGAGGTAAAGTGACAAGTGTTTAGAGGAGCGCTAATAGATAAAACTTGTAAGGTAAAGTGACAAGTGTTCAGAGGAGCGCTAATAGATAAAACTTGTAAGGTAAAGTGACAAGTGTTCAGAGGAGCGCTAATAGATAAAACTCGTAAGGTAAAGTGACAAGTGTTCAGAGGAGCGCTAATAGATAAAACTTGTGAAGGTAAAGTAGACAAGTGTTCAGAGGAGCGCTAATAGATAAAACTTGTAAGGTAAAGTGACAAGTGTTCAGAGGAGCGCTAATAGATAAAACTCGTGAGGTAAAGTGACAAGTGTTCAGAGGAGCACTAATAGATAAAACTTGTAAAGTAAAGTAACAAGTGTTCAGTGGAGCGCTAATAGATAAAACTTGTAAGGTAAAGTGACAAGTGTTTCAGAGGAGCGCTAATAGATAAAACTTGTAAGGTAAAGTGACAAGTGTTTCAGAGGAGCGCTAATAGATAAAACTCGTGAGGTAAAGTGACAAGTGTTCAGAGGAGCGCAAATAGATAAAACTCGTAAGGTAAAGTAGACAAGTGTTCAGAGGAGCACTAATAGATAAAACTTGTAAGGTAAAGTGACAAGTGTTCAGAGGAGCGCTAATAGATAAAACTTGTAAGGTAAAGTGACAAGTGTTCAGAGGAGCGCTAATAGATAAAACTCGTAAGGTAAAGTAGACAAGTGTTCAGAGGAGCGCTAATAGATAAAACTCGTGAGGTAAAGTAGACAAGTGTTCAGAGGAGCACTAATAGATAAAACTCGTAAGGTAAAGTAGACAAGTGTTCAGAGGAGCACGTAATAGAATAGATAAAACTCGTGAGGTAAAGTAACAAGTGTTCAGTGGAGCGCTAATAGATAAAACTCATTACAGTCCCATTATATAGTCATCAAAACTTATACAATCAGGTCAGGTCCAAAGGCAATACCAGTCCGTTTTACTAGTCATAACCTTAACAGTCAGGGCAGTCACGACGACCTTAAACAGTCCATTATATAGTCATGACCCTTAACAATCATGTTCAGTCCACGGGCAATAACAGGTCCATTATATAGTCATAACATTAAACTGTCAATTCAGTTTTGTCACGGGCCAAAACAGTCCATTATGGTAGTCTTGTACCTAAACAGGTCTGGTCAGTCAACGGGCCATCAACCAGTCTCATTATATAGTCCATGACCTTAACAGTCAGTGTTTGTCAACGGGCATATAAACAGTTCCACTATAATAGTCATATCCATAACAATCAGTCAGTCACGGGGCCATAACAGTCCATTGTAATAGTCATAAACCTAAACAGTCATGTTTGTAACAGTCCATACAGTCCATAATATAGTCCATGACCTTAACAGTAATGGTTTTGGTCATGGGCCAATAAACAGTCCCATTTATATTGTCATTAACATTAACAATAAGGTCCAGTCACGGGCCATAACAGTCAATTATATAATCCTAAACACTTATCAATCAGGTCAGTTCACGGATATAACACAGTACCATTCTATAGTTCTTGAACTAAACATCATGTATCTGTCACCAGGCCATATAACCGTCACATTATATCAGGCATGTAACCTTACAAAATCAGCGTTTGTCACGGGCCATAACATTCATTTATATATAGTCATTGTCTTAACTGCCAGGTCTAGTCACGGGCCATAACAGTCCATTATATAGTCATACACCTTAACAGTCAGGTCAGTCACGGGACCATAACAGTCCATTATATTGTCATAACCTTAACAATCAGTCTCAGTTCACGGTCTATAACAGTCCATTATATAGTCATAACTTACCAGTCAGGTCCGTCACAGGCCATGAACAGTCCATTATATAGTCATAACCTAACAATCAGGTCAGTCAGAAGGCCATAACAGTCCATTATAATAGTCATATGACATTAACAGTCAGGTCAGTCACAGGACCATAAACAGTCCATTATATAGGTCATAACCTTAACAGTCAGGTCAGTCACAGACCATAACAGTCCATTATATAGTCATAACCCTTAACAATCAGGTCAGTCACGGGTCCATAACAGTCCATTATATAGTTTCATAACCTTAACAGTCAGGTCAGTCACGGGCCATAACAGTCCATTATATAGTAGTCATGACCTGAACAATCAGTCAGTCACTCGGGACATAACAGTCCATTATATAGTCTTGACCTTAAAATCAGGTCAGTCACAGGCCATAACAGTCCATTATATAGTCATGACCTTAACAGTCAGGTCAGTCACGGGCCATAACAGTCCTTATAATAGTCATGACCTTAACAGTCAGGTCAGGTCACGGGCCATAACAGTCCATTATATAGGGATCCATGTAGTTTTTACCTTTCATAACAGGTCATGTCATAGTCACAGACCATAAACAGTCCATTATATTAGTCCCTGAACCTAAACATAGATCATGTAGATGTCTTCGGGCCATAACAGTCCTTTAATATAGTCATGACATTAACAGTCATGTCACATTGTCACACGGCATTTATGACCATAACAGTCCATTGATATGGTCATAACCTTAAACAATCAGTCAGCAGTCACAGGCCATAAGACAGTCCATTATATTAGTCATAACCTTAACAGTCAGGTCAGTTCACAGACCATAACAGTCCATTACTATAGTCATGACCTTAATACAGTCAGATCAGTCACGGGCCATAACAGTCCATTATATAGTCATAACCTTAACAATCAGGAGTCAGTCACGGACCATAACAGTCCATATATATAGTCATTGACCTTAACAGTCAGGTCAGTCACAGACCATAACAGTCATTATATAGTCATGACCTTAAACAGTCATGTTTGTCACGGGCCATAACTGTCCATTATATAGTCATGACCTTGAGAGGTAGGTCAGTCAAAGGCCATAACAGTCCATTATATAGTCATGACCTTAACAGTCAGGTCAGTCACAGGCCATAACAGTCCGTTATATAGTCATAACCTTAACAATCAGGTCAGTCACACAGACCATAACAGTCCATTAATATAGTCATAAACCTTTACAATCAGGTCAGTCACGGGCCATACACAGTCCATTATATATTCATGACTGACTAGAACAGTCATGTTCAGTCACGGCCATAACACGTCCATTATATAGTCATGAAGACCTTAACAGTCAGGTCTGTCACGGCCATAACAGTCCATTATATAGTCATAACCTTAAACAATCAGGTCAGTCACGGGCCTTATAACAGTACCATTATATAGTCATAACCTTAACAGTCCCATGTTTGTCACGGGCCATAACAGTCCATTATATAGTCATAACCTTAACAGATCAGGTCAGTCACGGACCATAACAGTCCCCATTATATAGTCATGACCTTAACAGTCAGGTCAGTCACAGGCCATAACAGTCCATTATATAGTCATAACCTTAACAGTCAGGTCAGTCACGGGCCATAACAGTCCATTATATAGTCATAACCTTAACAATCAGGTCAGTCACGGGCCATAACAGTCCATTATATAGTCATGACCTTAACAGTCAGGTCAGTCACGGGCCATAACAGTCCATTATATAGTCATAACCTTAACAGTCAGGTCAGTCACAGGCCATAACAGTCCATTATATAATCATGACCATTAACAATCAGGTCAGTCACACACCATAACAGTCCATTATATACCTAACAGTCATGACCTTTAACAACAATCAGGTCAGTCACGACCCATAACAGTCCATTATAATAGTCATGACCTAAACAGTCATGTCAGTCACAGGCCATAACAGTCCATTATATAGTCATGACCTTAACAGTCAGGTCAGTCACGGACCATAACAGTCCATTATATAGTGATGACCATATACAGTCAGGTCAGTCACAGACCATAACAGTCCATTATATAGTCATGACCTAAACAATCAGGGTCAGTCACGGACCATAACAGTCCATTTATATAGTCATGACCTTAACAGTCAGGTCAGTGTCACGGCCATAACAGTCCATTATATAGTCATGACCTTAACAATCAGGTCAAACTCACGGGCCATAAACTGGTGCCCTTTACTGTCCATTATATAGTCATGACCTTAACAGTCAGGTCAGTCACGGACCATAACAGTCCATTATATAGCGAACCTTAACAGTCATGACCTTATACAGTCATGTCAGTCACTGAGGCCAATAACCATCCAATTATATAGTCATGACCTATAACAGTCAGGTCAGTCACTAGGCCATAACAGTCCATTATATAGTCAATGAACCTATACAGTCAGGTCAGTCACAGGGACCATAACAGTCCATTATATAGTCATGACCTTAACACAGTCAGGTCAGTCACGGGCCATAACAGTCCATTTATATTAGTCATGACCTTAACAGTCAGGTCAGTCACAGGCCATAACAGTCCATTATATAGTCATGACCATAACAGTCAGGTCAGTCACGGACCATAACAGTCCATTATATAGTCATAACCATAACAATCAGGTCAGTCACAGACCATAACAGCCCATTATATAGTCATGACATTAACAGTCAGGTCAGTCACGGACCATAACAGTCCATTATATAGTCATAACCTTAACAGTCAGGTCAGTCACGGGCCATAACAGTCCATTATATAGTCATGACCTTAACAGTCAGGTCAGTCACAGACCATAACAGTCCATGATATTGTCATTGTCGTAACAGTCAGGTCAGTCACAGACCATAACAGTCCATGATATTGTCATTGTCGTAACAGTCAGGTCAGTTACGGACCATAACAGTCCATTATATAGTGATGACATATACAATCAGGTCTGTCACAGGCCATAACAGTCCGTTATATAGTCATAACCTTAACAGTCAGGTCAGTCACGGGCCATAACAGTCCATTATATAGTCATAACCTTAACAGTCAGGTCAGTCATCGGACCATAACAGTCCATTTTATAGTAGTCATCTTCAACCATTAACAGGTCAGGTCAGTCACCAATGACCATAACAGTCCATTATATAGTCATAACCTTAACAGTCAGGTCAGTCACAGGCCATAACAGTCACATTATATAGTCATGACCTTAACAATCAGGTCAGTCACAGGCCATAACAGTCCATTATATAGTCATGACCTTAACAGTCAGGTCATCACGGCCATAACAGTCCATTATATAGTCATGACCATATACAGTACAATCAGTCAGTCACAGGCCATAAACAGTCCATTAATATAGTCATGACCTTAACAGTCATGTTTGTCACAGGCCATAACAGTCCATTATATAGTCATGACCTTACAATCAGGTCAGTCACTGACCATAACAGTCCATTATATAGTCATGACCTTAACAGTCAGGTCAGTTCACAGGCATAAACAGGTCCATTTTATAGTCATGAACCTTAACAGTCAGGTTCAGTCCTCGGCACCATAACAGTCCCATGTATATAGTCATGCCAGTAACAGTATCAGTCAGGTCAGTCAACGGACCATAACAGTCCATTTAGTCCATTCCATTAACATATACAGTCATGGTCAGTCACAGGCCATAACAAGTCCATTATATAGTCATGCTACCTTACCAGTACAGGGCAGGACCATTACAGATGTCACGGACCATAAACAGTCCATTATATATAGTGATGACATATAACAGTCAGGTCATGTCACGGACCCATAACAGTCCCATTATTATAGTCATGACCTTAACAGTCAGGTCAGTCACAGGCCATAACAGTCCATTATATAGTCCATAACCTAACACAGTCAGGTCAGTCAACAGAAAGACCATAACAGTCCATTATATAGTTCATGACCTTAACAGTCAGGTCAGTCACGGGCCATAACAGTCCATTATATTAGTCATGACTCCATTAACAGTCAATTATAAGTCACAGTAACAATCAGGTCAGGGACCATTAACAGTCCATTATATAGTCATGACCTTAACAGTCAGGTCAAGTCACGGGCCATAACAGTCCATTATATAGTCATGACCTAAACAGTCAGGTCAGTCACGGGCCATAACAGTCCATTATATAGTCATGACCTTAACAGCCAGGTCAGTCACGGGCATAACAGTCCATTATATAGTCATGACATATAACAGTCAGGTCAGTCATCACGGGCCGTCATAACAGTCCATTATATAGTCATGACCTTTAACAGTCAGGTCAGTCACAGGCCATTAACAGTCCATTATATAGTCATGACATCTTAACAGTCAGGTCAGTCACGGACCATAACAGTCCAATTATATAGTCATAACCTTAAACAGTCAGGTCAGTCACGACCATAACAGTCCATTTATATAGTCATAACCTTAACACATCAGGTCAGTCACGGGCCATAACAGTCCATTATAATAGTAGGGCATATGTCTTATACAGTCAGGTCTAGTCACAGGCCATAAACAGTCCATATACCTTGTCATTGTCAACAGGTTCAGGTCAGTCACGGCCATAACAGTCCATTATATAGTCATAACTTAACAATCAGTCAGTCACGGGCCATAACAGTCCATTATATAGTCATAACCTTAACAGTCAGGTCAGTCACGGAGCCATAACAGTCCATTATATAGTCATAAACCTTAAACAGTCAGGTCAGTCACGGGCCATAACATTCCCATTATATAGTCATGAACCTTAACAATCAGTTCAGTCACAGGCCATAACAGTCCATTATATAGTCATGACATTAACAATCAGTCAGGTCAGTCCGACGGACCATAAACAGTCCATTATATAGTCATAACCTTAACAGTCAGGTCAGTCACGGGCCATAACAGTCCATTATATAGTCATAACCTTAACAGTCAGGTCAGTCACGGGCCATAACAGTCCATTATATAGTCATAACCTAAACAGTCATGTTTGTCACGGGCATAGCAGTCCATTATATAGTCATGACCTTAACAGCCATGTTTGTCACTGACCATAACAGTCCATTATATAGGCATGACCTTAACAATCAGGTCAGTCACAGGCTATAACAGTCCATTATATAGTCATGACCTTAACAGTCAGGTCAGTCACAGGCCATAACAGTCCATTATATAGTGATGACTTATACAGTCAGGTCAGTCACGAGTCATAACAGTCATTTTTAGTCCATGGACCTTAACAGTCATATAGTCACAGACCATAACAGTCCATTATATAGTGTTACACTGACCATAATTACAGTCCAGGTATTGTAGGCGGACCTTAACAGTCAGGTCAGTCACAGGCCATAACAGTCCAATATATATAGTAATGACATATACAGTCAGTTCAGTCACAGGCCCATACAGTCCTCAATTATTACATAAACCTCAGTCAGGGCAGTCAGGACCATAACAGTCCCATTATATAGTCATCGACCTTAACAGTCAGGTCAGTCACGGACCATAACAGTCCATTATAATAGTCATGACCATATACAATCAGGTCAGTCACAGGCCATAAACATCCATTATATTTGAAAATTTCTGTGTCATACACCTTAGTCAGTACAGGGCAGGTCACAGACCATAACAGTCCATTATATAGTCAGGACCTTAACAGATCAGGTCAGTCACGGACCATAACAGTCCATTATATAGTAATGACATATACAGTCAGGTCAGTCACGGGCCATAACAGTCCATTATATAGTCAAGACCTTAACAGTCGATTTAGGTCAGTCACGGGCCATAACAGTCCATTATAATAGTCCATGACATAACAGTCAGGTCAGTCACGGAAATAACAGTCCATTATATAGTCATGACCTTGAGAGGTCAGGTCAGTCAACAGATAACAGTCCATTATACAGTCATGTACCTTAACAGTCAGTCAGTCACAGGCCATAACAGTCCATTATATAGTCATAGTACCTTATAACAGTCCAGGTCAGTCACGGGCCATAAACAGTCCATTATATAGTCATTAACCTTAAACAATCAGGTCATGTCACAGGGCATTAAACAGTCCATTATATAGTCATAACCTAAACAGTCATGTTTGTCACGGGCCATAGCAGTCCATTATATAGTCATGACTTTAACAATCAGGTCAGTCACGGGCCATAACAGTCCATTATATAGTCATAACTTTGACAATCAGGTCTGTCACAGGCCATAACAGTCCGTTATAAAGTGATGACCTTAACAGTCACAATCAGGTCAGTATCACACCATAACAGTCCATTATATAGTCATAACACTTAACATTCAGGTCAGTCACAGGCCATAACAGTCCATTATATATAGTCATTTGACCTTAACAATCAGGTCAGTCACGGGCCATAACACATGTCCATTATATAGTCATGACCATTAAACAGTCAGGTCAGTCACGGGCCATAACAGTCCATTATATAGTCATGACCTATAACAGTCAGGTCAGTCACAGACCATAACAGTCCATTATATAGTCATTACCTTAACAGTCAGGTCAGTCATGGGCCATAACAGTCCATTATATAGTCATTACCTTAACAGGCAGGTCAGTCACAGGCCATAACAGTCCGTTATATAGTGATGACTTATACAGTCATTTCAGTCACAGCCATAACAGTCCATTATATAGTCATAACCTTAACAGTCAGGTCAGTCACGGGCCATAACAGTCCATTATATAGTCATGACCTTAACAGTCAGGTCAGTCACAGGCCATAACAGTCCATTATATAGTCATGACCTTAACAGTCAGGTCAGTCACAGGCCATAACAGTCCATTATATAGTCATAACCTTAACAGTCAGGTCAGTCACAGGCCATAACAGTCCATTATATAGTCATGACCTTAACAGTCAGGTCAGTCACGGGCCATAAATAGTCATCCCATTATATAGTCATATAGACCCTTAACAGTCAGGTCAGTCACGGCCATAACAGTCCATTAATTAGTCATGACTTAAACAATCAGGTCAGTCACGGGCCATAACAGTCCATTATATTGTCATAACCTTAACAGTCAGGTCAGTTCACAGGGCCATAACAGTCCATTATATAGTCATGACACTTAACAGGTCAGGTCAGTCACAGGACCATAACAGTCCATTATATAGTCATGAACAGTCAGTTCAGTCACGGGTCATAACAGTCCATCAGTCCATTATATAGTCATCACAGGACTCAAACAGTCCATTATATAGTGGTGCCACACAGTCAGGAGATTGTCCATAACAGTCCGTTTATATAGTCAGTCATCAACCTTAACAGTCCATTAGTGTCAGTCAGGTCAGTCACAGTCCATATACAGTCCATTATATAGTCATGACCTTAACAGTCATGTCTGTCACAGGCCAATAACAGTCCATTATATTTACCTAAACAGTCATTCAGTCTTATACAGTCAGGTCAGTCACAGACCATAACAGTCCATTATATAGTCATGACCTTAAACAGTCAGGTCAGTCACGGGCCCATAACAGTCCATTATATAGTCATAACCTTAACAATCAGGTCAGTCACGGACCATAACAGTCCATTATATAGTCATAACCTTAACAATCAGGTCAGTCACAGGCCATAACAGTCCATTATATAGTCATAACCTTAACAATCAGGTCAGTCACGGGCAATAATAGTCCATTATATATAGTCATTGTCTTAACAGCCAGGTCAGTCACAGGCCATAACAGTCCATTATATAGTCACTGTCTTAACAGTCAGGTCAGTCACGGACCATAACAGTCCATTATATAGTCATAACCTTAACAATCAGGTCAGTCACGGGCCATAACAGTCCATTATATAGTCATAACCTTAACAGTCAGGTCAGTCACGGGCCATAACAGTCCATTATATAGTCATAACCTTAACAATCAGGTCAGTCACGGGCCATAACAGTCCATTATATAGTCATAACCATAACAATCAGGTCAGTCCACAGACCATAACAGTCCATTATATAGTCATGACCTAAACAGTCAGGTCAGTCACGGACCATAACAGTCCATTATATAGTCATTATAACAGTCAGGTCATCACGGGCCCATAACAGTCCATTATATAGTCATTGAACCTTAAACAGTCAGGTCAGTCACGGACCATAACAGTCCATTATATAGTCATGACATATACAGTCAGGTCAGTCACGGGCCATAACAGTCCATTATATAGTCATAACCTTAACAGTCAGGTCAGTCACAGGCCATAACAGTCCGTTATATAGTGATGACTTATACAGTCATTTCAGTCACAGCCATAACAGTCCATTATATAGTCATAACCTTAACAGTCAGGTCAGTCACGGGCCATAACAGTCCATTATATAGTCATAACCTAAACAGTCAGGTCAGTCACGGGCCATAACAGTCCATTATATAGTCATGACCTTAACAGTCAGGTCAGTCACAGGCCATAACAGTCCATTATATAGTCATGACCTTAACAGTCAGGTCAGTCACGGGCCATAACAGTCCATTATATAGTCATAACCTTAACAATCAGGTCAGTCACGGGCCATAACAGTCCATTATATAGTCATAACCTTAACAGTCAGGTCAGTCACAGGCCATAACAGTCCATTATATAGTCATAACCTTAACAGTCAGGTCAGTCACGGACCATAACAGTCATTATATAGTCATCCAAACCATATAGTCAGGTCCAGTCAGGTCAGTCACGGACCATAACAGTCCATTATATAGTCATAACCAAAACATAACATCTGGTTCAGGTCAGTCACAGGACCATAACAGTCCATTATATAGTCATGACCTTAACAGTCAGGTCAGTCACGGACCATAACAGTCCATTATATAGTCATGACCTTAACAGTCAGGTCAGTCACGGACCATAACAGTCCATTATATAGTCATGACCTTAACAGTCAGGTCAGTCACGGGCCATAACAGTCCATTATATAGTCATGACCTTAACAGTCAGGTCAGTCACAGGCCATAACAGTCCATTATATAGTCATGACCTTAACAGTCAGGTCAGTCACAGACCATAACAGTCCATTATATAGTCATTACCTTAACAGTCAGGTCAGTCACGGGCCATAACAGTCCATTATATAGTCATTACCTTAACAGTCAGGTCAGTCACAGACCATAACAGTCCATGATATTTTCATTGTCGTAACAGTCAGGTCAGTTACGGACCATAACAGTCCATTATATAGTGATGACATATACAATCAGGTCTGTCACGGACCATAACAGTCCATTATATAGTCATGACCTTAACAGTCAGGTCAGTCACAGGCCATAACAGTCCATTATATATTGATGACATATACAATCAGGTCAGTCACGGACCATAACAGTCCATTATATAGTCATGACCTTAACAGTCAGGTCAGTCACAGACCATAACAGTCCATGATATTGTCATTGTCGTAACAGTCAGGTCAGTCACGGACCATAACAGTCCATTATATAGTCATGCCATAACAGTCAGGTCAGTCACAGACCATAACAGTCCATGATATTGTCATTGTCGTAACAGTCAGGTCAGTTACGGACCATAACAGTCCATTATATAGTCATGACCTTAACAGTCAGGTCAGGCACAGACCATAACAGTCCATTATATAGTCATTGTCTTAACAGTCAGGTCAGTCACAGGCCATAACAGTCCATGATATTGTCATTGTCGTAACAGTCAGGTCAGTTACGGACCATAACAGTCCATTATATAGTCATGACCTTAACAGTCAGGTCAGGCACGGACCATAACAGTCCATTATATAGTGATGCCATATACAGTCAGGTCAGTCACAGACCATAACAGTCCATTATATAGTCATGACATATTAACAGTCAGGTCAGTCACAGGCCATAACAGTCCATTATATAGTCATGACCTTAACAGTCAGGTCAGTCACGGACCATAACAGTCCATTATATAGTCATGACCTTAACAGTCAGGTCAGTCACGGACCATAACAGTCCATTATATAGTCATGCCATATACAGTCAGGGTCAGTCACGGGCCTTCAGTCCACAGCCACATAACATCCATCCATTATATATAGTCATGGTTATACAGTCAGGTCAGTCACAGGCCATAACAGTCCATTATATAGTCATGACCTTAACAGTCAGGTCAGTCACGGGCCATAACAGTCCATTATATAGTCATAACCTTAACAATCAGGTCAGTCACAGGCCATAACAGTCCATTATATAGTCATGACCTTAACAATCAGGTCAGTCACAGGCCATAACAGTCCATTATATAGTCATAACCTTAACAATCAGGTCAGTCACGGGCAATAATAGTCCATTATATATAGTCATTGTCTTAACAGCCAGGTCAGTCACAGGCCATAACAGTCCATTATATAGTCATAACCTTAACAGTCAGGTCAGTCACGGGCCATAACAGTCCATTATATAGTCATGACCTTAACAGTCATTTCAGTCACGGGCCATAACAGTCCATTATATAGTCATAACCTTAACAGTCAGGTCAGTCACGGGCCATAACAGTCCATTATATAGTCATGACCTATACAGTCATTTCAGTCACGGGCCATAACAGTCCATTATATAGTCATAACCTAAACAGTCATGTTTGTCACGGGCCATAGCAGTCCATTATATAGTCATGACTTTAACAATCAGGTCAGTCACGGGCCATAACAGTCCATTATATAGTCATAACCTTAACAGTCAGGTCAGTCACAGGCCATAACAGTCCATTATATAGTCATAACCTTAACAGTCAGGTCAGTCACAGGCCATAACAGTCCATTATATAGTCATGACCTTAACAGTCAGGTCAGTCACAGGCCATAACAGTCCATTATATAGTCATGACCTTAACAGTCAGGTCAGTCACGGACCATAACAGTCCATTATATAGTCATAACCTTTAGTCAGGTCAGTCATAACAGTCCATTATATAGTCATGACCTAAACAGTCAGGTCAGTCACAGGCCATAACAGTCCATTATATAGTCATAACCTAAACAGTCAGGTTTGTCACGGGCCATAACAGTCCATTATATAGTCATGACCTTAACAGTCAGGTCAGTCACGGGCCATAACAGTCCATTATATAGTCATGACCTTAACAGTCAGGTCAGTCACAGGCCATAACAGTCCATTATATAGTCATGACCTTAACAGTCAGGTCAGTCACGGACCATAACAGTCCATTATATAGTCATGACCTATACAGTCAGGTCAGTCACAGACCATAACAGTCCATTATATAGTCATGAACTTAACAGTCAGGTCAGTCACGGACCATAACAGTCCATTATATAGTCATGACCTTAACAGTCAGGTCAGTCACAGGCCATAACAGTCCATTATATAGTCATAACCTTAACAGTCAGGTCAGTCAGTCACGGGCCATAACAGTCCATTATATAGTCATTGTCTTAACAGTCAGGTCAGTCACAGGCCATAACAGTCCATTATATAGTCATGACCTTAACAGTCAGGTCAGTCACGGACCATAACAGTCCATTATATAGTCATGACCTTAACAGTCAGGTCAGTCACAGGACCATAACAGTCCATTATATAGTCATTGACCTTAAACAATCAGGTCAGTCACAGGGGCCATAACAGTCCATTATATATAGTCATAACCTTAACAGTCAGGTCAGTCACAGGCCATAACAGTCCATTATATAGTCATAACCTTAACAGTCAGGTCAGTCACGGGCCATAACAGTCCATTATATAGTCATGACCTTAACAGTCAGGTCAGTCACGGACCATAACAGTCCATTATATAGTCATAACCTTAACAGTCAGGTCAGTCACAGGCCATAACAGTCCATTATATAGTCATAACCTTAACAGTCAGGTCAGTCACGGGCCATAACAGTCCATTATATAGTCATAACCTTAACAGTCAGGTCAGTCACAGGCCATAACAGTCCATTATATAGTCATAACCGTAACAATCAGGTCAGTCACAGACCATAACAGTCCATTATATAGTCATTGTCGTAACAGTCAGGTCAGTTACGGACCATAACAGTCCATTATATAGTCATGACCTTAACAGTCAGGTCAGTCACAGACCATAACAGTCCATGATATTGTCATTGTCGTTAACAGTCAGGTCAGTCACGGGCCATAACAGTCCATTATATAGTCATGACCTTAACAGTCAGGTCAGTCACGGGCCATAACAGTCCATTATATAGTCATAACCTTAACAGTCAGGTCAGTCACGGGCCATAACAGTCCATTATATAGTCATGACTTTAACAGTCAGGTCATGTCACAGGACCATAAACAGTCCAATTATATAGTCATGTAACAGTCATTTCAGTCACAGGCCATAACAGTCCATTATATAGTCATAACCTTATAAGTCAGGTCAGTCACAGGCCATAACAGTCCCTTATATAGTCATAACTTAACAGTCATGTCAGCACACAGTCACACGGCCCATAACAGTCCATTATATAGTCATAACCTTAACAGTGTCATGTCAGTCACGGGCCATAACAGTCCATTATATAGTCATAACCTTAACAATCAGGTCAGTCACAGGCCATAACAGTCCATTATATAGTCATAACCTTAACAGTCAGGTCAGTCACGGGCCATAACAGTCCATTATATAGTCATGACCTTAACAATCAGGTCAGTCACAGGCCATAACAGTCCATTATATAGTCATGACCTTAACAGTCAGGTCAGTCACAGGCCATAACAGTCCATTATATAGTCATGACCTTAACAGTCAGGTCAGTCACGGCAGCCAATAACAGTCCATTATATAGTCATAACCTTAACAGTCAGGTCAGTCACAGGGCCATAACAGTCCGATTATATAGTCATGACATTAACAGTCACGTCACGGGATTTTAACAGTCAGGTCAGTCACAGAGGCCATCAGTCCATTATTTGTTTGTCCACCTTAACAGTCACATTATATCCATTATATAGTCATAACCTAAACAGTCAGGTCAGTCACGGGCAGTCACAGGCCATAACAGTCCATTATATCAGTCCCATAACCTTAACAGTCAGGTCAGTCCAAGTCAGTCACAGGCCATAACAGTCCATTATATAGTCATAACCTTAACAGTCAGGTCAGTCACGGGCCATAACAGTCCATTATATAGTCATGACCTAAACAGTCATGTTTGTCACGGGCCATAACAGTCCATTATATAGTCATGACTTTAACAATCAGGTCAGTCACGGGCCATAACAGTCCATTATATAGTCATGACCTTTAACAGTCAGGTCAGTCACAGGACCATAACAGTCCATTATATAGTCATTACACTTATAACAGTCAGGTCAGTCACAGCCATAACAGTCCAATATATAGTCATGAATCTTAGACAGTCAGGTCGGTCACAGCCCATAACAGTCCATTATATAGTCATTTGACCTTAAACAGTCAGGTCAGTCACGGGCCATAACAGTCCATTATATAGTCATAACCTTAACAGTCAGGTCAGTCACGGGCCATAACAGTCCAGTCATTACCTTAACAGTCACAGTCACAGGACCATAACAGTCCATTATATAGTCATGACCTTAACAGTCAGGTCAGTCACAGGCCATAACAGTCCATTATGTAGTCATAAACCTTAACAGTCAGGTCAGTCACAGGCCATAACAGTCCATTATATAGTCATAACCTTAACAGTCAGGTCAGTCACGGACCCATAACAGTCCCACATTATATAGTCATGACCCTAAACAGTCATTGTCAGTCACAGGTCCATAACGGGCAGTCCATTATATAGTCATGACCTTATACAGTCAGGTCAGTCACGGGCCATAAACAGTCCATTATATAGTCATAACCTTAACAGTCAGTCAGTCACAGGGCCATAACAGTCCATTATATAGTCATATGACCTTAACAGTCATGTTCAGTCACAGGCCATAACAGTCCATTATATAGTCATGACCTTAAACAGTCAGGTCAGTCACGGGCCATAACAGTCCATTATATAGTCATAACCTTAACAATCAGGTCAGTCACAGGCCATAACAGTCCATTATATAGTCATGACCTTAACAGTCAGGTCAGTCACGGGCCATAACAGTCCATTATATAGTCATGACCTATACAGTCAGGTCAGTCACAGGCCATAACAGTCCATTATATAGTCATAACCTTAACAGTCAGGTCAGTCACGGGCCATAACAGTCCATTATATAGTCATAACCTTAACAGTCAGGTTCAGTCACGGCCATAACAGTCCATTATATAGTCATGACCTTAACAGTCAGGTCAGTCACTAGTGCCTATAACAGTCCATTATATAGTCATAACCTTAACAATCAGGTCATCACGGGCCATAACAGTCCCGATTATATAGTCATGACATATACAGTCAGGTCAGTCACAGGCCATAACAGTCAGTTATATAAGTCCATTACAGTCAGGTTCAGTCACAGTCATAACAGTCCATTAATAGTGATGACATCAAGTCGGTCAGTCACGGACCATAACAGTCCATTATATAGTCATAACCCTTAACAGTCAGGTCAGTCACGGGCCATTAACAGTCCATTATATAGTCATTAACCTTAAACAGTCAGGTCAGTCACGGGGCCATAACAGTCCATTATATAGTCATAACCTTAACACAGTCAGGTCAGTCACAGGCCATAAACAGTCCCATTATATTAGTCATAACCTTAACAGTCAGGTCCAGTCACGGGGCCATAACAGTCCATTATAGTCATATCCATAACCTTAACACAGTCACAGTTCAGTCACAGACCATAACAGTCCAATTATATAGTCCGTTATATAGTCATGACCCTTAACAGTCAGGTCAGTCACAGGCCATAACAGTCCATTATATTGTCATGACCTTAACAGTCAGGTCAGTCACAGGACCATAACAGTCCATTATATAGTCATGATGACCTAAACAGTCAGGTCAGTCAGTTCACAGACCCATAACAGTCCATTATTATTTAACAGTCATGTCGACATTAACAGTCAGGTCAGTCACGGACCATAACAGTCCATTATATAGTCATGACCTTAACAGTCAGGTCAGTCACGGACCATAACAGTCCATTATATAGTCATGACCTTAACAGTCAGGTCAGTCACAGACCATAACAGTCCATTATATAGTCATGACATTAACAGTCAGGTCAGTCACGGACCATAACAGTCCATTATATAGTGATGACATATACAGTCAGGTCAGTCACAGACCATAGGTCCATTATACATTTTGACTAACAGTCAGGTCCCAGTAACAGTCCATAACAGTCCATTATATAGTGATGACCATTAACAGTCAGGTCAGTCACAGGCCATAACAGTCCATTATATAGTCATAACCTTAACAGTCAGGTCAGTCCACGGGCCCATAACAGTCCATTATATAGTCATGTCTTAACAGTCAGTCATCAGTCACGGTCCATAAACAGTCCATTATATAGTCATAACCTTAACAAATCAGGTCAGTCACGGGCCATTAACAGTCCATTTATATACATAACTATAACAGTCAGGTCAGTCACAGGCCATAACAGTCCCATTATATAGTCATAACCTTAACAGTCAGGTCAGTCACAGGCCATAACAGTCCATTTATATAGTCATAGGTCAGACCTTAACAGTCAGGTCAGTCACGGGCCATAACAGTCCATTATATAGTCATAACTTTAACAGTCAGGTCAGTCCACGGGCCATAACAGTCCATTATATAGTCTATGTACTTATACAGTCAGGTCAGTCAAGGGCCATAACAGTCCATTATATAGTCATGACCTTAACAGTTCAGGTTCAGTCACAGACCATAACAGTTCCATTATATAGTCATGACCTTAAACAGTCAGGTCAAGTCCATAACAGGGCCATAATGTCAGTCCATTTATATAGTCATGGACCATAAAAACAATCATGTCAGTCAGTCACAGGCCATAACAGTCCATTATATTCATAGTCATGACTTATACAGTCAGGTCAGTCACAGCACCATAACAGTCCATTATATTAGTCATGACCTTAACAGTCAGGTCAGTCACGGACCATAACAGTCCATTATATAGTCATACCTTATTACAGTCAGGTCAGTCACAGGCCATAACACAGTCCATTATATAGTCATGACCTTAACAGTCAGGTCAGTCACGGACCATAACAGTCCATTATAATAGTCATAATTTAAACAGTCAGGTCAGTCACGGACCATAACAGTCCATTATATAGTCATGACCTTAACAGTCAGGTCAGTCACAGACCATAACAGTCCATTATATAGTCATTACCTTAACAGTCAGGTCAGTCACGGGCCATAACAGTCCATTATATAGTCATTACCTTAACAGTCAGGTCAGTCACAGGCCATAACAGTCCATTATATAGTCATTGACCTTAACAGTCAGGTCAGTCACGGACCATAACAGTCCCATTATATAGTCATAACCTTAACAGTCAGGTCAGTTCACAGGCCATAACAGTCCATTATATAGTCATGGACCTTAACAGTCAGGTCAGTCACGGGCCATAACAGTCCATTATATAGTCATGACCTTAACATAATCAGGTCAGTCAACTGGGCCATAACAGTCCATTATATATAGTCATAACCTTAACAGTCAGGTCAGTCACAGGCAGCCATAACAGTCCATTATATAGTCATTAACCTTAACAGTCAGGTCAGTCACGGACCATAACAGTCCATTATATAGTCATAACCTTAACAGTCAGGTCAGTCACGGGCCATAACAGTCCATTATATAGTCATAACCTTAACAGTCAGGTTCAGTCACAGGCCATAACAGTCCATTATATAGTCATGACCTTAAATCAATCAGGGTCAGTCACAGGCCAATAACAGTCAGTTTATCATAGTCATAACCTTAAACAGTCAGGTCAGTCACAGGCCATAACAGTCCATTATATAGTCATAGACCTTAACAGTCAGGTCAGTCACGGGCCCATAATATACAGTCCATTATCATAGTCAGTGACCTTAACATGTCAGGTCAGTCACAGGGCCATAACAGTCCATTATATAGTCATAACCTTTAACAATCAGGTCAGTCACGGGTCCAACAGTCCTTTATATAGTGATGACCTTATACAGTCAGGTCTGTCACAGCCATAACAGTCCATTTATATAGTCATGAACCTTAACAGTCAGGTCAGTCACAGGCCATAACAGTCCATTATATAGTCATGACCTTAACAATCAGGTCAGTCACACGGGCCATAACAGTCCCATTTATAATAGTCATATTCCTTAACAGTCAGGTCAGTCACGGGACCATAACAGTCCATTTATATAGTCATGACCTTAACAGTCAGGTCAGTACACAGGCCATAACAGTCCATTATATAGTCATAACCTTAACAGTCAGGTCAGTCACGGGCCATAACAGTCCATTATATAGTCATAACCTTAACAGTGACCAGGCCATAACAGTTAACAACAGTCAGGTCAGTCACACCAGCCATAACAGTCCATTATATATAGTCATGACCTTAACAGTCAGGTCAGTCACGGGCCATAACAAAGTCCATTATATAGTCATGGACCTTAAACAGTCAGGTCAGTCACAGGCCATAACAGTCCATTATATAGTCATGACCTTAACAGTCAGGTCAGTCACAGGCCATAACAGTCCATTATATAGTCATGACCTTAACAGTCAGGTCAGTCACAGGCCATAACAGTCCATTATATAGTCATGACCTTAACAGTCAGGTCAGTCACAGGCCATAACAGTCCATTTTATAGTCATGACCTTAACAGTCAGGTCAGTCACAGGCCATACCAGTCCTTTATGTAGTCATAACCTTAACAATCAGGTCAGTCACAGGCTATAACAGTCCATTATATTGTCATAACCTATACAATCTGGTCAGTCACGGGCCATAACAGTCCATTATATAGTCATAACCTTAACAACAGGTCAGTCACAGGCCATAACAGTCCATTATATAGTCATGACTTAACAGTCAAGGTCAGTCACGGACCATAACAGTCCTATTATATTTATAGTCATGACATTAACAGTCAGGTCAGTCCACAGGCCATAACAGTCCATATGTAGGTCATTACCTTAACAGACAGGTCAGTCACGGCCATAACAGTCCATTCCATGTAGTCATTACCTTAACAGTCAGGTCAGTTACTGGGCCATAACAGTCCATTATGTAGTCATTACCTTAACAGTCAGGTCAGTCACAGGCCATAAAAGTCCATTATATAGTCATAAAGACCTTAACAGTCCCCAGGTCAGTCACGGACCATAACAGTCCATTATATAGTCATAACCTTAACAATCAGGTCAGTCACAGGCCATAACAGTCCATTATATAGTCATGACCTTAACAGTCAGGTCAGTCACAGGCCATAACAGTCCATTATATAGTCATAACCTTAACAGTCAGGTCAGTCACGGGCCATAACAGTCCATTATATAGCCATAACCTTAACAATCAGGTCAGTCACAGGCCATAACAGTCCATGATATTGTCATTGTCGTAACAGTCAGGTCAGTCACAGGCCATAACAGTCCATTATATAGTCATGACCTTAACAACAGGTCAGTCACGGGCCATAACAGTCCATTATATAGTCATAACCTTAACAGTCAGGTCAGTCACGGACCATAACAGTCCATTATATAGTCATAACCTTAACAGTCAGGTCAGTCAAGGGCCATAACAGTCCATTATATTGTAATAACCTTAACAGTCAGGTCAGTCACGGACCATAACAGTTCATTATATAGTCATGACCTTAACAACAGGTCAGTCACGGACCATAACAGTTCATTATATAGTCATAACCTTAACAACAGGTCAGTCACGGGCCATAACAGTCCATTATATAGTCATAACCTTAACAACAGGTCAGTCACGGGCCATAACAGTCCATTATATAGTCATGACCTTAACAACAGGTCAGTCACGGACCATAACAGTTCATTATATAGTCATGACCTTAACAACAGGTCAGTCACGGGCCATAACAGCCATAAGAAATATATCCTTGAAAATATTTGAGTACATGGTACAACCGAATCAAAAGGCAGTGTCACTGATAACTGACTTGTATAATATGGTGCAATATTGTACAATAGTAGATATTATCCAATACAAACTACATGTAGTACATAGTGTTGGATGTTTGTCATGTTTAATTCACAGTATTTTAGAAGTTGTTGTTGACAATTTTGATAACTTATTGAAAGCAAACCTTTTCGTTGTACATTAATACTGCGAACGACGGTAATGAGATGAAGAATGTTTATACATATATTAAGTGTTTGTATTTTACAGGACTCTGCGGTGAGATATTGGATAGGACAAGGGATTCCTAGGGAGAAAATAATGATGGGAATGGGGTTTTACGGGAGGTCGTTCACTCTCCAGTCCCCTACAGACAACTCCCTAGGGGCTTTATCAATTGGTCCGGGACTAGCCCAGCCTCAAACCAAAACAGACGGTCTCATGGCCTACTTTGAGGTGAGTCAAGCTTAAAGTGATGTAAATCTATTGAGATCCCCTGTTTTAAACCAATACTACCATGCATTAATAAAACAGTAAAATTCCGTTAATCTAACCATGATATGAATCTGTAGTTACATTTATTGTTTATCAACAGTACACTGCTAACGTACCTCTTTTAAAGAGAATATTAGTTTAGCGCTTTTCACGTCAGAATGTTGTGCTAAAATATTGTGACGCTAATTATATTTCCTGAGTGACGTTTATACATTGATTATGGCGTTTGCGCTAACCAGTTTAAAATCACGTGTTCTATTTTACAAAAATGTGTACGTTAAGGCATATATAGGTTACACAACGAATGATTGTTGGATATGGAATTTCTTTCATACGAGTAAGTTTTGCTTTTGTTTTTATTTTTTAGTTTTAGCTTGTAATTTTGGTAAATAACTTACAAGTGTGAAATAAATTCAATATCCAATAACCCCAGGTTGTGTGACATGTTTTTACCACAATGAAGTCATCTACAGGAAGGCCAAAATAAAAGTTATTTGCCGATATAAACAAATAAGGTATAGTGAATTGTAATATCATCATAAGCAACTAGACACATTTAAAATAAAAAAATAATGTATTAATTGAAAACATTTTTATTATGAACAACATTTCGATGCATTTCTACGATTAATTCCCGCATAAATCATCAAATATTGTAATCAAATTAAAATCCGGCCTAGGTGCGTTCTGCCGAAATTACTTCCAGGGTCCGCGTACAGCAAAATGTACCACTTAACAAAAGACCATTATGAATTTTGAGTCGATATTTTATACTACGAGTAGGAAATGATGCAAGATTCCGACGTCGTCACGTATTCGCTATTGAAAATGCAAAATTTTCTTGCATTAAACTTTATTTCTCATATAGATTTTTGGAAATAGGAGTTCACACTATAAAAGAAAATGGAAAAAAAAACACATATGTCCGTGTGCTCGTTTTGAGCAATTGTCTCTCAAAGATACCTAGTTGACAAAATATTGGCCATATACACAAGATATTAAAGCCATAATTTCCTAATGAGGTGTTTGATATGTATGGATATTTGTAGAATTTATTTTCCAGTTGTCTTCTTTAGAAATATACCAGTTTTGATTAATAAGATTAATATTTTTCTCATAATAACGACATATGCAACCCCTACCCCTTCATTTTGACCTACAAAATGCACTATTTTCAGCCATTTTTGCCAAATTTAACCCTTTATAGAAAAAGTTCTGTTATTAAACTTTTGTTAATATTTTGCATATCAACAGGGAAAATGTTGTTCTTTATAAATCAGGCAGAAAAATGGGAAGTGCGTGTTCTTATTTTTTGCCTCATTTGAATATTTGTTATTTTCCAGTAATTTAGAGTAAAATATAAAAGTGCTCAAATTACCATTAAATGTAAAAAAAATAAAGTGACAAAAGTGTATCATTTCACACATTAATGCTCAATATTTTAATTACTACGTACCCAGTAAAGATTTACAGCAAAAATTAGCTCGATACAGCTAAAATACTGACGCAATGGTGATTTAAGTAAAAACTATTTTAGTAAAAAATGGTAAAATTGTGGACCGGAGTGAAGCAACATGACGTCATTCGATAATCGATGGCATTTACAATTTGTGACGTGATAATGAAAAAAAGTTTTTCGGGTCAAAGTTTAAAATATCAACTAATTAAAAGACTGGAAGGTGATACTCCACTTGTGGAATATCAATATATCTATCCAACACCCAACAGTGGAATAACAAGACGTATTATGGTAGACATTGTGTTACACTAATTTACGAAACCGCTGATGTTAATATTTATTGTATATAATATTTCACAAACACGTTTTTACTGTAGGTATAGGATTTTTATAATTTTTTATAATTTCATTTTTTTAATGTTCAGTTACGTTATTTGTAGCAATATAACATGTGTTCGTCGTGTTGTAAGTTCTGATGTGGAGGATGTCAATCGAATCTACTAAATTCGGGCAGATTTTATTTTAATAAAAAACAAAAATGCAATGAATCCCAATTCGTATGATTTTTTATTGTTTATGTGTCGCAGGTGTGTACCCTTGTGGAAGGTGGCTGGAAACGTGAGTGGAGTCCCGAGGGTCGTGCCCCATATGCCTTCTCCGGAACACAGTGGGTCAGTTACGATGACATGGAGAGTATTTCCGTCAAGGTATCTATTAACTAGTATTTCAGCCAGTTCTAGCGAAAAGTCGGGCAAGTGACTGTAAAATCGGTAAAAATGGTAATTAATATATCCGGTATAATTTCTCATGAATTTAGAAAAAGTATAAAACTTTCCGTCAAAATCGCTGTAAATGCCGAAGAAAATAATAATATCTATGGGAATCCTAAAAGTCCTCACCGGACGGCTATGAGTGCAGTTTTCAACCTTAACGCATGCGCAACACCCACCACTCTCCGTAGTAAACAAAAAATCATTGGCTACCGTAGTTTTGAACCAAAATGTTTCCGCAAAAACAACCAACTGACTCACCTAAAATGCGAAAGGAAAAGGCAATGGAGCAGCGACAATCCCAACAACTGACTCGGTAAACATTACAACGCATGGACAGTGTTAATACAACTTGTTATAGTGAAGAGAACAGTTCAAACGAGCACGCGGCTCCGGACCGCTACTGTACGTACCTACTACCGGTACTCCCTGCTCAGCTGATAGTGAGTGAGTCTTCGTATTTTGATCATTATGTAAATAGTCCCTGGCAGTATTTTTTCATAAATGAGTGGTCACATATGGTCACATTGGTTTCATACCTGTTCCCCAATCGCGTAAAAACGTAACCCTGGGGTAAATAGCGGTTCTTTAGTGGGGGCCTCTTTAGGGGTAATGAATGCCCTGTATATTTATAAAAATGTACCGTTGTAATGCATGTACAGTTAGAATGTAACCGCTAGTGCATTATCAAGCTAAGATTTGTTTCAATTAATCTATAATATTATGCTACCGGTCAATTCATACAGTTCTGATGTATATATTTATAGATTTTTAATTTGTAAATTTTTGTTCTGTACATGTTCTGGTAGTGTTATACACATACATTGTATATAGGATTTACATTGTAGGTTAATTGGTAAAATTGTATTGTATAAGTTCTGATATACACATATACATATGTACATGTAGGTTTTAGCTTGTTCTTTAGATATATTTGGAGGACACATACAGTATTATTTCTGGTCATAATAATAAATAGTGTTTGTACATGTGTATATGACAAACTTTACAGAGTTGAAATGTACTGCAGCCATGTATCATTTATTAATTATTCGGGAATTTTGTTTTGGAAAACTATAGCTAATGTATTTTTGTTATCTTTTTTGAAAAACAATATTTGATTCTCATCTAATGCCAACAGTGATACATTCATCAACTTATATAAATGTTTTCTCTAAATAAAAAAACCCTGTAGACATGATACCCTACATATATTTCAGTTATATATATTTGAAATTTGATCACTTTCAATATTTGTCACCATTCAACAGAAATAAAAAATTGTTAGGTCTTTTTTTCCAGGGCACCATGCATGAATAGTGTCCAATGAAACAAATAAAGTTTATCCCTTAGGACCTGTTATACAAAAGTCGCTATGTAATACATATACATACAATTAGCCTCATATGGAAGACTGAAGAAAGAAATGTTGGATTAGTGGGCTCTTGAAAGTGAAAAACTTTTCCAATATGGACCTAGAAGATCATGAACAGAACATTTAAACAGTATTTATTAAATGTTCCTTTCAACTGTAATCATTAAATAAAATTATGATGCAATACTTTTTCATTGTTTAACTTTGTAGAAATATTTGTTTATATTAGTCCTCTAGATCCAGTGATTATAATTTTTTCATCCATATGCCTGCCCATTTGTTTGTCAGGGCTTGTGAGATAGCTTTTCAATTACTTTTAAAATATAAGGATTTTTTTACATATAGCAATATAGATACCATTGTCTTAGGATTTCTAAATTCTACTTTACAAGAGAGTAGACTCAACATATAAATAAAACCATAAAACTAGCAAGTTATCTGAAATGTTAAAAATCTTTTTGTCTGAACCAAATTTCACATTTATTGTCTATGTGTAACTTGTACATAGACCATTTATGTATTAATACTGTAGTAACAGTGATTACAAACACATAGACTAAAATGTAGTATGTAGTACTATGTACATCTGTCTTTGATTTGAGTTCTAAACAAAAAAGTGGTACCTATTGGGAAGTTGTGACTTGGGCGAAGGGTAAATATACAGAAGAAATAGCTACACATGGAAAAAAGAATGATATACAGTACCATATGGATTCAAAGTTGCTCCAAAATCAATGAGACTAAATAACCAAAAAAAAAGCCATGTAAACCCCCAAATATGCAATGACCAGATCAATGATAAAGCACCCTTCCACTTCCAGTTATCTGTAGCTATTCTATATTTCAACCCCCCACTCAAGTTACAACTTCCCAACCTCATGATTCTTCTGTCTTTTAGCCCCCCACCCCCCAACACACACATACCTGATTGATTGTCATGTTATTTCAGGTTCCTATTCAGGTATTATTCCTAAAAATCAAAAAGGGTATACACACTGTGTACTCTCAAAGGAGGGGAACCACTTCATTCAAAAATGGAATTTACAATTTCATCTTAATTTTGAAATTTTCAATTTAATTATTAATTACTGGACTATTAAAACAGTATAGAACCCCTCGGCTACAGACAAAGTACTGTGGTACACATTTCTCTTGATTAATTACTTTTCTTCAACTCAATCATCTTTTTCTCCAGAGCACAAAAAAGAACAGGAAACAACAGAAAAGGAAAGTAACATACATGTAGGCCTATATGATTTTCTGGAAATATATATGATGTGTTAATTCTCACAGCATAGGCCTACATGAATGTAAAGAATTAAATATTATCAATGTTTGAGAGAATTTCCTATGTTGTAATTCTATAGCAGCTACATGTATGGACGTTCTATGGAACGTTTTCGTGTGGTTTTAAATGGGAAATTATGTTACGATTATTTGTATTTAACCTTCATGATTCGGTTGATGTAAAATTTACGACGAATGCGATGCTGCAATAAATTGCCCCTTGCCGGGGCCCCATCTCTGCATCGGCCGAATATTTGTGTCGATTTCCATGTACAAGATGCTTTTATCGAAAAAATGATTACAAAGCATTGTCATTAATGTAAGAATACTTCATTTGCATCAAATGTATCATCTCAAAACAACAATTTGCATACCGCATTAGTGGTTTATCACACGAAACGAAACCGACACGACTGAGAAACACATGTCCATGTTGACATTTCCACGCAGCCTCGTTTTCAAAGAGTTTGGCGAATTTATATTTAGAACTGTGCTAAATTTACACGGGGCTTCCCCAAAATTTCAATGGTCAAAACTGGACACCGTAAGCAGAACTTGACCACCATTATGGTATACAATGACTTTTGGAAGGCCAAAGAACGCATTTAGACTGGTTTCCTTTGCCCGACTATTCACTTTAATAGAGAGTGCAGCTCGAACGCGCCGAAGGAACTTGTGATATAGATGTCTCGATAACGTTATTCTATGTAATTCATCCATTTATGTAGAGTTGGAAAACTTTCTCGTAAACAGGAAACGAAAACACAAGATCAAGCATTGCGCAAAACAGTATGCAAAGTCACACTCTCGCGTGATTACAAAGTCAAACTCTCGCGTGATTACAAAGTCACACTCTCGCGTGATTAGAATATACTTTGGAAAAAAAATGAAAATTAAAACATCTGTGAAAGATAAACCTTCCAATTGAATTTTCAACTGAACTTAATATTTACATTTTATCATGAATCTTAACTTAAAAGCCGTTTTACGTGACCATTAGCTTCGGAATTTTCCGCTTGACAATGGACAATGACGTTGAGAAATTTTTTTAGCCGCAGTCGCATATTCTATGCTAAATATTGTTTTTCTTGTTATAATCCCATTGCCAGTTATTCAGCAAGGCTATGATTCTAATACAAAAAATGGTTTCTAGCAGTATAGTAAGTCATTGTACATAATAAGCAATCAGAACAAAAAAGTGTAACATCCGAGAGTTAAATCCCTGGGTCAGGGGAGATAACTCTTTCATCGTAAGGAATTCGTCATTTATTTACCTGGCATCTCAACTGCATTCATAACAATTACATAATTTCTATTTGGTAACAGTTAAAAATCCAACAAATAAAAGAATGTATTAATTGCTGCCTTAAACGATATTATACAACGTATTCAAAGCGATTCCTATGAATATCCATCCTCGATACTCAAGGGGTTACTATAAATGACTGGATATATTTGCGGGCCTGTGATTGGTTCAGATTTCTTCTCAAGAACAGCCTTCAGTTTTACTATTAGATAGTCCAGGGGTGGATATAACGTCAGTGATAGTAAACCCTGCGGTATCGAGGACGGTGAATATCTAGACTAATAAGTGTATCACATCATTACTTACATTGTATATTATATTTGTTATTTATTATTTCACCCTGCATTTATGCTAAAATTTCTCCTTTTTTGTTTTGCAATATTAAAAATCTGACTAATATCATAGCTGCATGTTCTTCTAATTGTTCAATTTTTTTAGCCTTTTCTTATGTTGTTTTTACTTATTTTTTATTATGTTTTTTATAAATAATTAGATGCTAATCATTGTATGTCAGTTAAAGCAATATCTCATATGGTGGCTATTCAAATCGCTTTTTGTCCGTAGTCTGTGGACCGTCCGTCCATTTTTCCGTTAACAATTCTTGTAACCGACATTTCTCAGAAACTTCTGGTCAGAAGAGATCTTGTTCAAACTCCAAACGTATCTACCCCTTGAGTCCTAGATATGCATACTGTATTTGTGAAACCGATCGGTCGACAATATGGCCCAGAAACCGCCATCTTGGATTTTGATAATTGAAGTAACTTACCGCTATTTCTCAGAAAGTACTGAATGGATCTTTCTCAAATTTCATATATTTGTAGTTGAAGTTTGAAAGCAGAGAAACGATCCCTCTTTCCAATGTCAGATATAAATCATTCTTTGGGTGGCGCCACAATCCTTCTAGAGTCTCTTGTAAGCTACGCTATTGCTTTGTCTTTTTTTAATGAAAATCACTACTTTCTATTGTACTGTTGATTAATGAATCCATTAACACTGTCTAGGCCAACTACATCCGATCTAAGGGATTGGGAGGAGCCATGGTATGGACAGTGGATATGGATGACTACAGTAACGTGTGTGGGGACGGACCGTACCCACTTATGAACAAACTAAAAGAGGTTCTCACTTCCCCATACATTCCTCAACTCCCAAACCAACGTCCAGATACAACTTCGACACCAAGATTTAGCTCCCTTTCCACCTCCTCCACATCAACATTACCCACTACCGCCTCTCCACCTCTATCCCAAACTAGGGAAGGACAGACAGAGGAAAGGCTCTATGGAGCTACATGTGGTATGTTCTAATTGAACCCCGATATCTTCTTATTTATATTATAATTGTTTTATTATTTTATTGCTATTTATACCATTTGCTATAGATATTATATAATTTACTGATCTCATTGCATTTTTGTTATTTTTATTGTATAATCTATTATTAATATTTTAAAATGGTTTATCTATATTTTATTATTTGTTATTTATATTTTATATATGTTATTTCATATATTTAGAAATTTGTTATTTATATTTCATAATTTGTTAATTATATTTTAAAATTTGTTATTTATATTTCATAATTTGTAATTTATTTTTCAAAATGTTTTATTTATATAATTTGTTATTTATATTTTTTAATTTTGTAATTTGTATTTAATTTTTTTTATTTATATTTAAAAATTTGTTATTTAAATTGTTTAATTTGTTGTTTACAATTCATAACTTGTTACTTGTATTTTATATTTTTTTAATTCTTATTGTATTTATATTGTTTATATCGTTTAATTTGTTATTTGGGTTGAAAAGTATGTTTTCTATGTTATATTGATTTTCATGTTTAGGGTCTATATTTTATTGGATATTTGCCTTTTATCTTTGTTTTTTCATATGGTACCTTTCGATATTCAGATTATATATCCCATGACAGTATCGCAGTTCCCAATGTTTCATTGTCGTTCATATTGAATCTAGGATATAATCTAGTCTAAAAAGATTACGCAATGACGAATATATTTGATAGGTTATTTTTACAATATGAATAACAAAGAGACATTTTAATGTCAAATTTACAATATGAATAATAAGATAAACAATATGAATTAATATGCAATATGAATATCGAAATTATGCAACACAATTAACAAAGTATACAAGACAATTAACAACCAATATAAATACCAAGAATTTAGCAATGTTTAACATGCATTCCTCGGATAAGGATTTCAGTTGCAAATTTATTATATAACACTAAATATCTTGATCGTCTACGACCTTTCAATTTCTCTTATCTTCCGCAACCTTTTGATTAAACACATAGAGTTTTATATTTATTCAATAGTACGTTTGTCAGAAAATGTGTAACTCATGCAGAGAAAAAATGGAATGATTTTTATCTGTGTAGGTCCGCCGTCCGTGTGTCCACATGGGAGATATATACCAGATGTGTGTAACGCATCTGTGTACTACCAATGTAACTTCCGGATAGCCCTCACCCGTGTCTGTCCTTTAGGGCTGGTGTGGAATACTGTGAGTCAAGCATGTGACTGGCATAGAGCAGATCATTTAGTGACACTGAAAGTCAAAACTCAAGTCATATCGACAACTGAACATAAAAAGGGTATCAATGTGATACCTACCTTTCGAACAACAGTTTTCATACCAAGGAGCGACACAACTACCCCAACACCAAAGACGACCATAGTAACTAAACCACGTGTTCACAAGGATGAGGATATCCTGCCGACATTTCGTACAACCGTATTCATACCGGAGGCGATGTTGGACACAGCCCAACCAGGACAACAGTCGAATGACCAAGATGATAAACCACGTGGTATACCTACACCAACAGCCCATCAGCCTGGAAGGCAGGCCACCACAAACAACGACTGCAGTGAGTACACTCCATGATTCAAATTTGAAACAAAGTTCATTATTTCTGGTCTAACATGCAAGTTTTGTTATTTTCAAATGCAAAGTCAGTTTTGTGGTAAGTATTTGTTATCTAGACAATCATACTTCTAACAAGTTGCTTTTCAGTAGGTGATACGTGGAAGGCATCATTTGATTTACATTGTAAACACAGTCATTTTATAGTCATTCACTTTTTAAATATATCTTTTTAGCTGAACAACCGATAAAATTGTCTTATCAACATATTACCGTCCATGATAGATCAGATTTTTTTTTTATTTGGACGCCATCTTTAATTTCTTATAAAGCATGGTCGCACAGCGCTTGCATCCGTTCAGATTTCAGTGTAGATCAAGCATTCGTGGTAAAAGTATTCTGAATAAGTATTTTCTAGAAATTAATTGGGCATTTTAAAGATGCTCCACCGCCGACATAGCATAAATGATATTCATTATTTGAACAATAATTGGTGTATTATCGTGTATATATATATATGTCTAATTAACACAAAAAATAATATAAAATAATTTATTTTGCCGTTGGTACATGCGCAATCAGTACTTCATTCTACATAGGATGTACATGTAGTGCAACAGAATTTTTTCGGGATGCAATTAATTATTTTTCATATTTTTAACTTGAAGCAAAATTAGAAGCTCAAACTTTTCAATGTTTGTAATGGTGTAAAGTAGATAACTTTTGTAACTGAAGGAAAATACTTAATCGTCTTCTCCTGTTTTTGATAGTGAAAAAATACCGTTTGTCGGCGGTGGAGCATCTTTAAATGAAATCTGGTTCCATTTACAGAGGGAACAAATATATCTAGTAGACATTACTTTTATATTTCTTATTTAATTTAGATCACCATCGTGTAACAATAATAACCAGACAATGAGTAGATGTTAATTAACGAAACAAAGGACAGTACATACTAAAAGCGGAATGAAAACGGAACATAGAAAAAACACAGAAACATATGAGATAAAGTTCAATATTTTCTGTGCCTTTTCTTTGACCTTAGCAAGCCCTGCATAAAACCCTTTTTATTTTTTTTATTACAAGCTCACAAATTATAAAATGGCTTTCAACAGAACAATTAAAATTGCTAAAAAATATCGTCATATCATTGTTTAATTTCCATATTCTGTCAAATCAAAGGGTTAAGCTTCCGCGTAGCCCACTTAGCTTTTTGGGAAGCTACTACTTGTTATTTCTATTGTAGAGCCTACATCCTGTCCTGCGGGTCTTCTGATCGCAGATCCATGTGACCAGAGGTGCTATTATTCATGCGCAGAAAACGACTTGGCACATCACTCATGCTGCCCGGCGCCGACTGTATGGAATGAGCGCATAGTTAACTGTGACTGGAGCTGGTCTCGCTAAGATGTTTTAATCTGTATATAATATCAGTTGTAAATAATCCATATTGATTTAACATTTAAAACATAGATATATCCTAGCTTTGTAAACGAAACAATCGACGATTTAAAAAAAAAAATGTTTTTATTACATCAGAATATACATACATTTATTTCAGGTATGTTTTTGAAGGTTATGTTACATTAAAAACTACAAAATCTGACTGCCGTAGGGTTGACTGGTATAATGTTAGTTGTCATCATTGTTTCCTCCCAGTCTCCGACTTCACCTTGTTCCTGTCAATAAAAAGAACTTCATTATACGTTTAAAATTTAAGTATCCCACAACTTCATGTATGTTTGTTTTACAATGAAAAGTCGTGTAATAAATCCCATAACACTTCATTATCCCCAGTGTTTAAACACATACAGCGCCTCTCATTGGTCAACTCAAACCCCTATACATTGTGATTTGGACATGTGTTGGTGGAGATTGTCTCCACCTCTATGTCTCCACCTCTGAAATCGCATTTACTTTCTGTCCCGAAATTCCTGTGCACTCATGTGTACATGCTTGACGGATTGTAGTCCTGAGTGTTTCTACACTAAAACAATTACCGGGCGTGATATGTCAAAATACAAAGGAGGTATGAAATGGTTTATTACGTGCCTTTGTACGCATACATTGTGATAGAATATTAACCACAATATTGAAATTAATTGGTCAGAAACATGTGTGACAAGTATGAATACATTCCATTGTTTCTAGGTTAGGAGGGTCAACTTTCTGTTAGGCCCGAATTGTCCGCTTTATACAGGAAATAAATGACAGAGACTTAACTGTTGATATAATTTCAGGTATATTGTACATAAATATAAATGGGATCTTTACCTAGTTATACATTGTAACAGGATTAAGCATTCAAACTCACAAAACATATACTGTCCTTTATGTAGAATATCCATATGTAAATTGTAGCAACCTGACCAAGCCATGTTGCTAATAAATACAATAGAGTTTATAATGGTTTCTCAGCTTCTCTGATATCTGCAGCTGGCCCCTACACCTTATCCCTGCGTTATTCAGATATGAAATGGTTTATAGCATGCCTTTGCACCTATAATTCATTTATTAATTTTATAAATAGTTATCACAACGATGAAATTAACTTCAGAATCGAGGAACAAACATGTGTGGCGAGTATGAATACATTATGTTACCATAGTAGTATCATAAACAATATACTCTACACCAGCCTAACCCTTAATGTTGTTTATGTTTATAACTTCAGGTATATTGAAAATAAATGTAACAGAGTGAAGGATTTACAATAAATTTTAATACCTGCCTCTGCCAGGGATCGCACTCGGGACCTCTGGATTACTAGTCTGACGCTCAACCGATCGAGCTAAAGAGAAGTTCTCTTTAGCCGAAAGTTCTCTTTAGCAGAGCGATAACATACTCCCCCTCCAGGAAACAACTCGTCCTCGAGTTTCCAGGGGGTCACAACGATTTCCTTTAAAAAAGATCTACCCATCTATCCCAGGTTATAACAGGATACAAATTCACAAAATATATACTGCCCTATTTGTAGTATATCCACATAGTAAACTAACCAATCATGTTGCTAATAAATACAGTAGATGTAATTAATGGCCTTCTCAGCTTCTATAGCCGGAATCTGAAGCTGGCCCCTACACCTTATCGCTGTGGTGTGTACCTGACACAGCGTTAGGGACGGGGAGGACATCCAAATACAGCCGGATTTAGACCTGAAGCTGCCGGAACATAATATTACATGTCCCTCCTTAGTGAAACCCAAATGTACACGTAATACTTGGTATTATTGAAGATGAATAAAGGTATTATTGAAGATGAATAAAATGGGTATCAAATTCCTAATTTTAGTTTATCCTGTATTGAGTTACTTCAATGAATAGCTTGGGTGGACATTGGATAATATATAAGTGCTACAAGTCAACGAGTGACACAGGTAAATTGGTAACAGAATATATGATAAGATTAATCAAAACTTCTCCACAATTTTACCTACTACAACGATGCTGACCAAACATATATCTTCTCCAATTCAACTGAATATAATGTGTATATGCTTGAAAAAGAGTGATTTATGCTATTCATGGTCCTTTGGAATACCATGCATAGAATATATATTTTAATTCTATTTTAGAACTTGATATTGATATACAACTGACAACACAAACAGTTTAACATGGCTCTGAAAGACACGATATTAATATTAATAAAGTTATATTGGATAAACTTTAGTGCTTTGTCACAGTAACCAATAGATTTCGTTGAATTTCGTTAAATATCTTAAAAAATCTATATATATTTATATATTATTTTTTTTGTAAAGATATAAACTAGGAGATATTTTGTATATGATATTCATAAATGTCTAGCTTGATGTTTTAGGATATTATCATCATTAGATAAAATAACAATTAACATTTTTATATATAAATATATATATTGATTTGTACGTACTGTTAATATGTAAGGAGAGGGCGTGTATAGGCATGTTGCCTGTTGCCCAATTCTGATTGTCTTTAACATCAAATAATAAAAAATGAAATAGAATATATATGTATTGCTTCTTCGATTTTTAAACATATTTGATCTACATCCCTTTAATTTCACCCAAACCATTTTATTAAGTCTTCACTGAACGTAGACGAGTAGAAATGACAATCAGTCAGAGAAGAATTGAACGGATTACTCCATTGAAAGTACAATACATGAAATTTGGTAAAACGATGACTGTATTAAAATAAAGTCAGAGTAATGTTTTATACTTAGAGTAGGTGACGTAATTCAGTCAACATACATTGAATACACACAGAGTAATGTATTATACTTAGAGTAGGTGAAGTGATTTAGTCATCAACCATTGAATAAATACAAAGTAATGTATTATACTTACAGGAGGTGACGTAATTCAGTCATCACCCCATTGAATAAACAAAGAGTTATGTATTATAGTTAGAGTAGGTGACGTTATTCAGTCAACAACCATTGAATAGAGTAGGTGACGTTATTCAGTCAACAACCATTGAATAAACACTGAGTAATATATTATACTTAGAGTAGGTGACGTGATTCAGTCATCAACCATTGAATAAATACAGCGTAATGTATTATACTTAGAGTAGGTGACATAATTCAGTCATCAACCATTGAATAAATTTAAAGTAATGTATTATACTTACAGGAGGTGACGTAATTCAGTCATGGACCATTGAATAAACACAGAGTAATATATTATACTTAGAGTAGGTGACGTGATTCAGTCATCAACCATTGAATAAATAAAGAGTAATGTATAATACTTACAGGAGGTGACGTAATTCAGTCATCAACCATTGAATAAACACAGAGTAATGTATAATACTTACAGGAGGTGACGCAATTCAGTCATCAACCATTGAATAAACACAGAGTAATGTATAATACTTACAGGAGGTGACGTAATTCAGTCATCAACCATTGAATAAATAAAGAGTAATGTATTATACTTACAGGAGGTGACGTAATTCAGTCATCAACCATTGAATAAACACAGAGTAATGTATAATACTTACAGGAGGTGATGTAATTCGGTCATCAACCATTGAATAAATAAAGAGTAATGTATTATACTTACAGGAGGTGACATAATTTAGTCATCAACCATTGAATAAACACAGATTAATGTATTATACTTACAGGAGGTGACGTAATTCAGTCATCAATCATTGAATAAACACAGATTAATGTATTATACTTACAGGAGGTGACGTAATTCAGTCATCAATCATTGAATAAACACAGATTAATGTATTATACTTACAGGAGGTGACGTGATTCAGTCATCAACCATTGAATAAACACAGAGTAATGTTTTATACTTAGAGTAGGTGACTTATTCAGTCATCAATCATTGATAAACACATAGTTATGCATTATACTTAAAGTAGGTGACGTAATTCAGTCATCAACCATTGAATAAACACAGAGTAATGTTTTATACTTAGAGTAGGTGACGTTATTCAGTCATCAATCATTGAATAAACACATAGTAATGTTTTATACTTAGAGTAGGTGACGTAATTCGGTCATCTATCATTGAATAAACACAGAGTGATGTTTTAAACTTAGAGTTGTTGACGTAATTCAGTCTTCAACCATTGAATATATACAGAGTAATGCATTACACTTACAGTAGGTGACGTAATTCAGTCATCAACCATTAGATAAACACAGAGTAATGTATTATACTTACAGCAGGTGACGTAATTCAGTCATCAACCATTGAATAAATACAGAGTAATGTATTATACTTACAGTAGGTGACGTAATTCAGTCATCAACCATTAGATTAACACAGAGTAAGGTATTATACTTAGAGAAGGTGACGTAATTCAGTCATTAACCATTGAATAGATACAAAGTAATGTATTATACTTACAGGAGGTGACGTAATTCAGTCATCAACCATTGAATAAACACAGAGTAATGCATTATATTTACAGTAGGTGTAGTAATTCATTCATCAACCATTGAATAAACACAGAGTAATGCATTATACTTACAGGATGTGACGTAATTCAGTCATGAATCACTGAATAAACACATAGTAATGTTTTATACTTAGAGTAGGTGACGTAATTCAGTCATCTATTATTGAATAAACACAGAGTAATGTTTTATACTTACAGCAGGTGACGTAATTCAGTCATCAACCATTGAATAAACACAGAGTAATGTATTATACTTACAGGAGGTGATGTAATTCGGTCATCAACCATTGAATAAACACAGAAAAATGTATTATACTTACAGTAGGTGATTTATTCTGTCATCAACCATTGAATAAACACAGAGTAATGCATTAAACTTACAGTAGGTGACTTATTCAGTCATCAATCATTGTATAAACCCATAGTTATGCATTATACTTACAGTAGGTGACGCAGTTCAGTCATCAACCATTGAATAAATACAGAGTAATGTTTTATACTTAGAATAGGTGACTTATTCAGTCATCTATCATTGAATAAACACAGAGTAATGTTTTATACTTAGAGTAGGTGACGCAATTCGGTCATCTATCATTGAATAAACACATAGTAATGTTTATACTTAGAGTAGGTGACGTAATTCAGTCATCAACCATTGAATGAATACAGCGTAATGTATTATACTTACAGGAGGTGATGTAATTCGGTCATCAACCATTGAATAAACACAGAGTAATGTATTATACTAACAGGAGGTGATGTAATTCAGTCATCGACCATTAGATAAATACAGAGTAATGAATTATACTTTCAGGAGGTGACGTAATTCAGTCATCGACCATTAGATAAATACAGAGCAATGAATTATACTTACAGGAGATGACGTAATTCAGTCATCGACCATTAGATAAATACAGAGCAATGAATTATACTTACAGGAGATGACGTAATTCGGTCATCAACCTGTCTTCCTTATCCAAAAGCGATTCTTTCATTTTCACTTCCTCATCCAATACCGCAATGCTATTTGATCTTGCACTGCTTACGCCGTGTACATCTCCACGATACGGCGATATTGCATTGTTTCTAAGTTTCTTTCTCCGGATCACATAAATAGGTGCTTTCTTTTCCGCTTCTGTATCCTTATTGTAACCGTTAACCTCCCGTCGATTCGCCGGCCAACCACAGTAACTACCTTTCCAGACAAGGTTCACATTACAAGACATGTGATACAATTGGCCATGTGCACATTGGTAAAATTTGTTTGGGTTACAGGGGTCCGCCATAAATGTACCACTGCACGTGGTAGGGGCTGTAACAGAATATAATGGAGACCATAATCCACATGCAAACCCAAAAGAGTAACCGGTATCTGTGACGTATAAATAATATACTACAGTCAGACTGAAAAATAAAATAATATACTACAGTCAGACGGAAAAACAACACAATATACTACAGTCAGACAGAAAAACAAAATAATATACTACAGTCAGACGGAAAAACAAAACAATATACTACAGTCAGACGGAAAACAAAGTAATATACTAGTCAGACAGAAAAATAAAATAATATACTTCAGTCAGACGGAAAAATGAAATAATATACTGCAGTCAGACGGAAAATAAAATATTATACTGCAGTCAGACGGAAAAATAAAATAATATACTGCAGTCAGACGGAAAAATAAAATAATATACTGCAGTCAGGCGGAAAAACAAAATAATATACTTCAGTCAGACGGAAAAAACAAATAATATACTTCAGTCAGGCGGAAAAAATAAAATAATATACTGCAGTCAGACGGAAAAACAAAATAATATACTTTAGTCTGACGGAAAAACTTAATGATATACATACTACACTCTGACGGAAAAACAAAATAATATACTGCATTCAGACGACGTTTACATGTATATTGCATTTCCTTACAATTGGACTAATTTAGATATTCGGTCAAACAGTGTATGTTTTGTTCTTACTCTATCAGATGCTCACAACTCATAAAACATTGGAACATTTAACTTGTCAACCTCATGATATATTTTCCAATATAACAATAGGTTTATATGACTACTGTATGACCTGTACATCCGCCGCCGGTATTAGCTGGCTGTGTTGTGGTTGGGGTGGGTGTCGTCGTTGTGGTCGTCGTCGTCGGGCGTGGTGTGGATGTTGTAGTAGTTGGACGTGGAGTAGTAGTGGTGGTGGTCGTGGTTGTCCTGGGAGTAGAAGTGGTTGTAGTTAGCCTGGCGGTGGTTGGCGCTTGTGTCGAAGGAGGAGCTGTTCCGAAGACGTCTTTAACCGCGTTGATAAGTGGGAACATCCCCAGGTTACAAACGTCAGAGAAATCGTCATAATCTAGCCAAAACATTGCTCCCCCAAGTCTCTTGTCACTAATGTAGGTAGCCTGAAATAGTCACAAATAACGGTACTACATGTCCTATTTACGTCCTTATCAAGGAGCTAATTGCATATTAACACACCACAATTACTAGTGGCAGCAAATCAGCAAAACGAATCTACATTGATTCAAACAGGAAACTAAGCATTGTTTGTTGCTGTATTTTTATTTCAGCTTATTAATATAAATAGTTTTAGTTAAAAGATATACTTTAACTTATTATATTTTTCAACATTGGTTTCGGAAATGTACATTACTTTTAAACTGTTAATGGGTTTAATTTATTTTAATTTTACAGTAACGCTGATGATTTGGCTTCGTTCCTTGCTGTCCTATACTAATGTCTCTTGCCTACCTTCATTATGAATGTGGTCATGTCGTCATAGCCAACCCATTGATCGCCGTACCATGCCATACTCGCTATCTGTATCGTATCAAAGGCTGTGCCCCAACCATTTTGCAGATTGGTGCAGATCTTCAAACCAGAAAATTAGTTGTATATAGCGATATGTCGCTGGATTTTTAAAATTAACTAAAATATTAGGGTCGAATTGTGTGGATGTGACGAGCGACCATAGCGTGAATATTGTAAAGAATCTGTGTCATAGAATATATGTGCCGTCACGAGTGTTTTGGGCGCCTTAATCAATAGCAGGAAGAGCGATTACGTCATCAAATTAAAAATCCCTTGAAATAGAATAATTTGATTGCTTCGAAATAGTAAAAACATTCCCGACACAATATTTCTAAAACCAATCAATTCAGATCATCTAGAAAATACTTCTCCATATTGAAAAATACCTCATAAAAGCCAAGAAGTCCCGGTTTTCTTGTGTACGGCCCCGGACTGCCAATGCCACTAGCAGGAGACCCATCGGAGTACACGTTATCATCAGCTAGAGTAAATGTCCTCCCGTACGTGGCCAGACCCATCACAAGTTTAATGGGCGGGGCACCTGCATCAATCCAGTGCGTTATGGCGAAATCCTGCAAATAAAAGTATATTTCTAAGAACTGAAAACGTGTTAAACATAAACATTAGAAGCGCGAAATCACACAGAAAAGTCACAAAACCATATTGCTGTCGTATTTACAGAACAAGTTTGATAAAATTGTATTTTTAGTCCATTAGCTTTTGTGGCTGTGCGGATGAGTTCATTTCAACAAATGTTATTGACAAAGATGTTTCAAGTCAAATGGATTAAATAACAGGCAAAGCCTATATAAATTTTCTCCGTGGTGGCAAAAGTAATAGTTTAAACTTACATCAATAATAAATATTATATTTAAGTTTTGAAATGAATCCGAGCGCGGCCTGCTGTTAAATGTGTGACAAGACCGACGATAATACGAGCGCGGCCTGCTCTTAGATGGATGACTAGACCAGACGATGCATACGAACGCGGCCTACTGTTAGAAGGGTGACTAGACCAGAAGTTACATACGAGCGCGACCTGCTCTTAGATGAGTGACTAGACTAGACCATATATCCGAGCGCTGCCTGCTGTTAGATGTGTGACTAGACCAGACGATACATCCGAGCGCGGCCTGCTCTTAGATGTGTGACTAGATCAGAAGATACATACAAGCTCGGCCTGCTGATAGATGTGTGACTAGACCGACGATACATACGAGCGCGTCCTGCTCTTAGATGTGTGAATAGATCAGACGATACATTCGAGCTCGGCCTGGTGTTAAATGTGTGACTAGACCAGATGATACATCCGATTTGTTTGTTTGATTAATTAACGTCCTATTAACAGCCATGGTCATGTAAGGACGGCCTCCCATGTATGCGGTGTGTTGCGTGTATGTTGTGCGAGGTGCGTGTTTTGGAAGACTGCGGTATATTCGTGTTGTGTCTTCTTGTATAGTGGAACTGTTGCCCTTTTTATAGTGCTATATCACTGAAGCATGCCGCCGAAGACACCAAGCAACACACCACACCCGGTCACATTATACTGACAACGGGCGAACCAGTCGTCCCACTCCCTTTTTGCTGAGCGCTAAGCAGGAGCGGAAACTACCACTTTTACAGACTTTGGTGTGTCTCGGCCAGGGGACAGAACCCAGAGCCTTCCTCACAGGGGCGAACGCTCAACTCAAGGCCAAAAGTGAGGCGGTGCCAAGGGAGGCATTAGGAAGGATAAAGTCAGTTAGGAAGAATAGAAAAGATAAGATCCTAAATTTAGTCGCCTTTTACGATCATGCAATAGGGGCAGCAGGTACAATTCTAACGCCCTACCTGCAGGGCCAACATTCGAGCCCGGCCTGCTGTTAGACTTTTGACTGAACCAGACGATACATACGAGCTCGGCCTGCTAATAGAAGTGTGACTAGACCAGAAGATACATCCGAGCTCGGCCTGTTCTTAGATGGGTGACTAGACCAGACGATACATCCGAGCGGGGCCTGCTTTTAGATGTGTGACTAGACCAGAGGATACATCAGAGCTCGGCCTGCTGTTAGATGTGTGACTAAACCAGACGATACATACGAGCGCAGCCTGCTCTTAGATAGGTGACTAAACCAGACGATACATACGAGTTCGGCCTGCTGTTAGAAATGTGATTAGACCAGCCGATACATCCGGGTGCGGCCTGCTTTTAGATGTGTGACTAGACCAGACGATACATCCGAGCGCGGCCTACTCTACGATGGGTGACTTGACCAGACGATACATCCGAGCCCGGCCTGGTGTTAGAGGTGTGACTAGACCAAACGATACATACGAGCGCGGCCTGCTGTTAGAAGGGTGACAAGACCAGACGATACATACGAGCGCTTCCTGCTCTTAGATGAGTGACTAGACCAGCCGATACATCCGAGCGCGGCCTGCTCTTAGAAGGGTGACTAGACCAGAAGATACATCCGAGCGCTGCCTGCTCTTAGATGGGTGACTATACCAGACGATACATCCGAGCGCGGCCTACTGTTAGATGTGTGACTAGACCAGACGAAACATCCAAGCGCGGCCTGCTCTTAGATGGGTGACTAGACTAGCCGATACATCCGAGTGCGGCCTGCTGTTAAATGTGTGACAAGACTGACGATACATACGAGCGCGGCCTGCTCTTCGATGGGTGACTAGACCAGCCGATGCATCCGAGCGCGGCCTACTGTTGGATGTTTAACTAGACCAGATGATACATCCGAGCGCGGCCTGCTCTTAGTAGGGTGACTAGACCAGAAGATACATACGAGCGCAGCCTGCTGTTTAATGTGTGACTTGACCAGACGATACATCCGAGCGCGGCCTGCTCTTAGAAGGGTGACTAGACCAGACGATACATACGAAATCGGCCTGCTCTCAGATGAGTGACTAGACCAGACGATGCATCCGAGCGCGGCCTACTGTTAGAAGGGTGACTAGACCAGACGATACATCCGAGCGAGGCCTACTGTTAAATGTGTGACTAGACCGACGAAACATACGAGCGCGGCCTGCTCTTAGATGTGTGACTAGATCAGAAGATACATACAAGCTCGGCCTGCTGATAGAAGTGTGACTAGACCGACGATACAAACGAGCGCGTCCTGCTCTTAGATGTGTGAATAGATCAGACGATACATTCGAGCTCGGCCTGGTGTTAAATGTGTGACTAGACCAGATGATACATCCGAGCCCGGCCTGCTGTTAGACTTTTGACTGAACCAGACGATACATACGAGCTCGGCCTGCTAATAGAAGTGTGACTAGACCAGAAGATACATCCGAGCTCGGCCTGTTCTTAGATGGGTGACTAGACCAGACGATACATCCGAGCGGGGCCTGCTTTTAGATGTGTGACTAGACCAGACGATACATCAGAGCTCGGCCTGCTGTTAGATGTGTGACTAAACCAGACGATACATACGAGCACAGCCTGCTCTTAGATAGGTGACTAAACCAGACGATACATACGAGTTCGGCCTGCTGTTAGAAATGTGATTAGACCAGCCGATACATCCGGGTGCGGCCTGCTTTTAGATGTGTGACTAGACCAGACGATACATCCGAGCGCGGCCTACTCTAAGATGGGTGACTTGACCAGACGATACATCCGAGCCCGGCCTGGTGTTAGATGTGTGACTAGACCAAACGATACATACGAGCGCGGCCTGCTGTTAGAAGGGTGACTAGACCAGACGATACATACGAGCGCTTCCTGCTCTTAGATGAGTGACTAGACCAGCCGATACATCCGAGCGCGGCCTGCTCTTAGAAGGGTGACTAGACCAGAAGATACATCCGAGCGCTGCCTGCTCTTAGATGGGTGACTATACCAGACGATACATCCGAGCGCGGCCTACTGTTAGATGTGTGACTAGACCAGACGAAACATCCAAGCGCGGCCTGCTCTTAGATGGGTGACTAGACTAGCCGATACATCCGAGTGCGGCCTGCTGTTAAATGTGTGACAAGACTGACGATACATACGAGCGCGGCCTGCTCTTCGATGGGTGACTAGACCAGCCGATGCATCCGAGCGCGGCCTACTGTTGGATGTTTAACTAGACCAGATGATACATCCGAGCGCGGCCTGCTCTTAGTAGGGTGACTAGACCAGAAGATACATACGAGCGCAGCCTGCTGTTTAATGTGTGACTTGACCAGACGATACATCCGAGCGCGGCCTGCTCTTAGAAGGGTGACTAGACCAGACGATACATACGAAATCGGCCTGCTCTCAGATGAGTGACTAGACCAGACGATGCATCCGAGCGCGGCCTACTGTTAGAAGGGTGACTAGACCAGACGATACATCCGAGCGAGGCCTACTGTTAAATGTGTGACTAGACCGACGATACATACGAGCGCGGCCTGCTCTTAGATATGTGACTAGACCAGCCGATACATCCGGGTGCGGCCTGCTTTTAGATGTGTGACTTGACCAGACGATACACCCGAGCGCGGCCTACTCTAAGATGGGTGACTTGACCAGACGATACATCCGAGCCCGGCCTGGTGTTAGATGTGTGACTAGACCAAACGATACATACGAGCGCGGCCTGCTGTTAGAAGGGTGACAAGACCAGACGATACATACGAGCGCTTCCTGCTCTTAGATGAGTGACTAGACCAGCCGATACATCCGATCGCGGCCTGCTCTTAGAAGGGTGACTAGACCAGAAGATACATCCGAGCGCTGCCTGCTCTTAGATGGGTGACTATACCAGACGATACATCCAAGCGCGGCCTACTGTTAGATGTGTGACTAGACCAGACGAAACATCCAAGCGCGGCCTGCTCTTAGATGGGTGACTAGACTAGCCGATACATCCGAGTGCGGCCTGCTGTTAAATGTGTGACAAGACTGACGATACATACGAGCGCGGCCTGCTCTTCGATGGGTGACTAGACCAGCCGATGCATCCGAGCGCGGCCTACTGTTGGATGTTTAACTAGACCAGATGATACATCCGAGCGCGGCCTGCTCTTAGAAGGGTGACTAGACCAGAAGATACATACGAGCGCAGCCTGCGGTTTGATGTGTGACTTGACCAGACGATACATCCGAGCGCGGCCTGCTCTTAGAAGGGTGACTAGACCAGACGATACATACGAAATCGGCCTGCTCTCAGATGAGTGACTAGACCAGACGATGCATCCGAGCGCGGCCTACTGTTAGAAGGGTGACTAGACCAGACGATACATCCGAGCGAGGCCTACTGTTAAATGTGTGACTAGACCGACGATACATACGAGCGCGGCCTGCTCTTAGATATGTGACTAGACCAGGCGATACATCCGAGCGCGGTTTGCTCTTATATGTGACTAGATCAGACGATACATACAAGCCCGGCCTGCTGATAGAAGTTTGACTAGACCAACGATACATACGAGCTCGGCCTGCTCTTAGATGGGTGACTAGGCCAGCCGATGCATCCGAGCGCGGCCTACTGTTGGATGTTTAACAAGACAAGATGATACATCCGAGCGCGGCCTGCTCTTAGACGAGTGACTAGACCAGACGATGCATCCGAGCGCGGCCTACTGTTAGAAGGGTGACTAGACCAGAAGATACATACGAGCGCGGCCTCCTCTTAGATGAGTGACTAGACCAGACCATACATCCGAGCGCTGCCTGCTCTTAGATTGGTGACTAGACCAGCCGATGCGTCCGAACGCGGCCTACTGTTAGATGGGTGGCTAGTCGAGACGATAAATCCAAGTGCGGCCTGCTGTTAGATGTGTGACTAGACCAGCCGATGCATCCGAGCGCGGCCTACTGTTAGAAGGATGACTAGACCAAAAGATACATACGAGTGCGGCCTGCTCTTAGAAGGGTGACTAGACAAGACGATATATACGAGCGCGGCCTGCTGTTAGATGTGTGACTAAACCATACGATACATCTAAGCGCTGCCTGCTGTTAAAAGATTGACTAGATCAGAAGATACATCCGAGCGCGGCCTGCTCTTAGATGTGTGACTAGACCAGACGACAAATCCGAGCCCGGCCTGGTGTTAGATGTGTGACTAGACCAAACGATACATTCGAGCGAGGCCTGCTCTTAGATTGGTGACTAGATTAGACCATACATCCGAGCTCGGCCTGCTCTTAGATGTGTGACTAGACCAGACGATACATCCGAGCGAGGCCTACTGTTAAATGTATGACTAGACCGACGATACATTCGACCGCGGCCTGCTCTTAGATATGTGATTAGACCAGACGATATATTCGACCTCGGCCTGCTGTTAAATGTGTGACTAAACCAGACGATACATCCGAGCCCGGCCTGCTGTTAAATGTGTGACTAAACCAGACGAAACATACGAGCGCGGCCTGCTGATAGAAGTGTGACTAAACCAGACGATACACACGAATGCAGCTTTCTCTGAGATAGGTGACTAAACCAGACGATACATACGAGCTCGGCCTGCTGTTAGAAGTGTGAATAGACCAGACGATACATCCGGGTGCGGCCTGCTTTTAGATGTGTGACTAGACCAGACGATACATCCGAACGCGGCCTGCTTTTAGATGTTTGACTAGACCAGATGATACACACTAGCTCGGCCTGCTGTTAGATGTGTGACAAACCATACGATACATAAGGGCGTGGCCTGCTTTTAGATGTATGACATAATCAGACGATACGTCCGAGTTCGGCCTGCTTTTAGATGTGTGACTAGACCGACGATACATACGAGCTCGGCCTACTGTTAAATGTGTGACTAGACCAGACGATACATACGAGCGCTGCCTGCTTTTAGATGTATGACTTAACCAGACAATACATCCGAGTTCGGCCTGCTTTTAGATGTGTGACTAGACCGACAATACATCCGAGCGCGGCCTGTTTTTAGATGTGTGACTAGACCAGACGATACATCCGAGCACGGCCTGCTGTCAGATGTGTGACTAAACTAGACGATACATACGAGCGTAGCCTGCTCTTAGATAGGTGACTAAACCAGACGATACATACGAGCGCTGCCTGCTCTTAGATGGGTGACTATACCAGACGATACATCCGAGCTCGGCCTGCTCTTAGATGTGTGACTAGACCAGACGATACATCCGAGCGAGGCCTACCGTTAAATGTGTGACTAGACCTACGATACATACGAGCGCGGCCTGCTCTGAGATATGTGACTAGACCAGACGATACATCCGAACGTGGCCTGCTCTTAGATGTGTGACTAGACCAGACGATACATACAAGCTCGGCCTGCTGTTAGAAGGGTGACTAGACTAGAAGATACATCCGAGCGCTTCCTGCTCTTAGTTGGGTGACTAGACCAGCCGATACATCCGAGCGCAGCCTGCTCTTAGATGGGTGACTATACCAGACGATACATCCGAGCGAGGCCTACTGTTAAATGTGTGACTAGACCGACGATACCGCGGCCTGCTCTTAGATATGTGACTAGACCAGACGATACATCCGAGCGCAGCCTGCTCTTAGATGTGTGACTAGACCAGACGATACATCCGAGCACGGCCTGCTCTTAGATGTGTGACTTGACCAGATGATACATACAAGCTCGGCCTGCTGATAGAAGTGTGACTAGACCGACGATACATACGAGCGCGTCCTATTCTTAGATGGGTGACTAGACCAGACGATACATTCGAGCTCAGCCTGCTGTTTAATGTGTGACTAGACCAGACGATACATCCGGGTGCGGCCTGCTGTTAGAAGTGTGACTAGACCAGACGATACATACGAGCTCGGCCTGCTGATAGAAGTGTGACTAGACCAGACGATAATTCCGAGCTCGGCCTATTCTTAGATGGGTGACTAGACCAGATGATACATCCGAGCGCGGCCTGCTTTTAGATGTGTGACTAGACAAGACGATACATACGAACACAGCCTGCTCTTAGATAGGTGGCTTACCCAGACGATACATACGAGCTCGGCCTGCTTTTAGATGTGTGACTAGACCAGACGATACATACGAGCGCGGCCTGCTTTTAGATGCGTGACTAGACCAGACGATACATACGAGCTCGGCCTGCTGTTAGAAGTGTGACTAGACCAGACGATACATCCGGGTGTGGCCTGCTTTTATATGTGTGACCAGACCAGACGATACATACGAGCGCGGCCTGCTTTTAGATGCGTGACTAGACCAGACGATACATCCGAGCGCGGCCTGCTGTTAGATATGTGACTAAACCAGACGATATATACGAGCGCGGCCTGCTTTTAGATGTTTGACTTAACCAGACGATACAACCGAGCGCGAACTGCTGTTAGATGTGTGACTAAACCAGACGAGACATATGAGCGCAGCCTACTCTTAGAGAGGTGACTAAACCAGACGATACATACGAGCGCGGCCTGCTGTTAAATGTGTGACTAAACCAGACCATACATCCGAGCGCTGCCTGCTCTTAGATGTGTGACTAGACCAGACAATAAATCCTAGCTCGGCCTGCTGTTAGAAAGGTGACTAGACAAGACCATACATCCGAGCGCGGCCTGCTGTTAGACGTGTGACTAGACCAGACGATACATCCGAACGCGGCCTGCTCTTAGATGTGTGACTAGACCAGACCATTCATCCGAGCGCTGCCTGCCCTTAGATGTGTGACTAGACCAGACGATACATACGAGCCCGGCCTGCTGTTAAATGTGTGACTAGACCAGACGGTACATCCGAGCGCGGCCTGTTGTTAGATGTGTGACTAGACCAGACGATACATCCCATGGAACATCCTTAGACAGTGATAAGATTCAAAATGAAATACAGAAGAAATTACCTGATTACGATAAAGGTTATCCCCGGTATCAGATGGTCGTGCATACAGTGGACTGTGATATCGAGTCTCATCGGTGTTCGTGCCTTGCATATCGTACGTCATCACATGGATCAAATCCAGATATCTATAGACATCAATGAAAACCAACATTACAATAAAAGGACATCAAGGTCACATCAATGTCTGTATTCCTTATAATGTATCAATGTATCAACTTTTGTTCTAACACCATCGAAATTATGACAAAGGTGGTGTTCTAGTTTATAGTCCTAAAGGGCCTAAAATCTTCATCTTTATACTAATTAAAACTACTTGCACAAATATGCCAAAATAGATCAATCTTTGATAAATATTCTATATTTTTATTCATAGATTATTTGAGAAGATCGTATACTTTATATCTGTGTATGTTTTTAACGAAAACTTTTGATTGAAACAATTATTTTTACAAAACAATACACTTTAAGGAAAAAAAGTAAAACGAAACATTGCTCTTTGTCATCTCATTTCACCCCGTTAAAGGGTGTGGCCACAATTATACCCTGCATGGAAAATACTCCCATGACAATTTCTATCTATTTGTAAATTAGTTTCTAAATTTAAATCTGTGTAAACAGTTATTGGGTGACTTGAATTTAGTGCAGGTAGCAATAGAACTACCTATGTTTTATTAATAAACCTAGCTATATATTTCCAGTTTAAAACTCCGATTTAAGTGAATATTAGTGTTTAATAAAAACCTTTATTGGTAAATATAAAGGAAACACTTTCGAAAATATTGGTTGTCATGGTTATAAAATAGAGGCCTTTGATTGGCCGAAATTTAGATAATGTCAAATTGGAGTGAAAAGTGGTACAAAGGGAGTTATAAGGTATGCTGAATATCATGGTTTCATTTTCAAAAAGAATGGTTGCCATGGTAACAAAATTAAATATTAGTTGAAATTTAGATATTGTCAGATTTAAGTGAAAACTGGTAAATATAGTATGCTGATTAAGATGAGAACACTTGTGAAATGTTTGGTTTCAGTGGTAACAAAAGGAGTGATACTGATTGGTTGAAATTTAGATATCTTTAGATAAAAGTGAGAATTGGTACATATGGGGTAATATAAGGTATGACGAATAAGACATTAACAGTTGCCATGGTAGCGAACTGGCGGCAGCTGATTTGTCAAAATTGATATTGTAGCCTTTGTGGTGTTGGTATTCTAATTAGTTTTAACATATTTTATTTGAAAATCAAATGTAATTCAGTTTCGGTCTTTAATAATTTAAATTCCATTTCAAATATTTTTTTATCAACAGAAGAAGGAAGGATAATCTTAATTTGTATCTTTCGAGTTTGAGTTGCTAACGAAAATAATATTTCTTTCGAAACATTATTGGATTTCTGATATTTAAAAAAACCACATTTATTTGTTAGGCTTTTTGTACTGTTAGAGAAATACAAGAACGAAAATGCACTAATATTATAGTATATATGTTAGTTTACAAAACTCTATCACTAATTGTGGAACATGATCAATTTTGAATTTACAGTCACTTAGGGCAAATATTGATTTCCTAAAAAATATCTCTGTCTACATTGAAACCTTTGAATGCTGCTATTTTCCCACGGATTTCATTTGTTTTGTTTATCTGTTATAAGATTGTACCTATGGCATTTTTTTGAAATCATTTAAAAGTGGGGACAAAATCGATAACATGTCAAATATTTGGAGCAAACCCAATACCCATATTTATTTCCTGCCAATAATCTTACGGTACAGCAAATAATGGAACATTTCTGTAAAAACACAACACATAGGTGTATCAAAAGTCTTTATACAAAATGTAAGCATTATTGTAGAGACAAGTAGCAAAATTCAAACAACTGGTAACCAGCAAGGTTTAGCCATACAACTGGATACATAGTGAACAGAGGCTGTCGGGTTAATTCTGTTCATTATTGTTAATCTGATGTGAAAGTTAGAATATGTAAAGATTGGTTAAAATGGTTAGACTTTATGTATTTCCGTTGTAATTCCGCCAAGGGGGCGTCGAGATATGTTTTTGAAAAATAGCATATTAAATTGATTGATAACTATTTTTTCAATTTTGTACAGTGTACATTAATAGTTTTGTGGAACTTACTTTGAGATTTCTGGTACATTGTAACTCCTGTCTATTACGGGAGGGAAAGCAGACACAGCAGCGCTCAGAAGAAGCCTGTCCATTCTCATTACGTCAGACTCAATCTGAAATACCTCCCTTACTCCCTGAAAGAAAAATGCAACAACAATGAGGTCTAAAGTCACATAACTGCTACAAGGTGTCAGAGACAAAAATATCTTCAACATAAGATATTACCACCCCACAAGAAGACTTAAAATGGATGAACATGTCACTTGATTTATTAAGTAATTTTTTTTTTTTTTATTTAAAACTTTTTTCTCAATAATTATTCTTTATGTGTAAATCTAAATTTTACAATACCTTTTTTCATGTCTATGGCATGGTTTTGACTTTATTTACATATAGATGCATGAAGAGCAAGTTCAAGTACAAAATAGTATAAATCGTATAAAACCTTGACGAATTCGGTGAAATCGTCTTTATATGATAACATACCTTTACGAGATCGGTGAAAAAAAGATCTATATGATGTCATACCTTGACGAGATCGGTGAAATGATCTACATAATATCATACCTTGACGAGATCGGTAAAATGATCTATATTATATCAAACCTTGACGATATCGGTGAAATAATCTGTATGATGTCATACCTTGACGAAATCGATGAAATGATCTATATTATGTCATACCTTGACGATATCGGTGAAATGATCTAAATGATGTCATACCTTGACGAGATCGGTGAAATGATCTACATAATATCATACCTTGACGAGATCGGTAAAATGATCTATATTATATCAAACCTTGACGATATCGGTGAAATAATCTGTATGATGTCATACCTTGACGAAATCGATGAAATGATCTATATTATGTCATACCTTGACGATATCGGTGAAATGATCTAAATGATGTCATACCTTGACGAGATCGGTGAAATGATCTACATTATATCATACCTTGACGAGATCGGTGAATAATCTATATTATATCATACCTTGACGAGATCGGTGAAATGGTCTATATAATATCATACCTTGACGAGATCGGTGAAATGGTCTTTATGCGATATGCCTTGATCCCCAGGAAACTCCCAGTCTAAACTGAGTCCATCAAATTGATGCATATTGACATGAAGAATCGCGTTAAAGGCGAACTCCAGGATGTTCTCTTTAGATGAAGCTGTTTTCACAAATTCGTCTACGCCATTTGCGTAACCGCCGACAGACAGTATCAGTTTAAGATCTTTGTTTTTCTTTTGTAGATCCCGCAATTTCTGAAGAGTGTCTAAAATGCCAGAAAACACACAAAGGAAAACATAAACATTTTGGGTCGGGCCCATTGTCTTAATCATATACTATATAAACAATACAAATCGTTGTTTTGATATTTATAGTTACACAACAACCACGACAGAAACGAAAAAAGACAAAATGCTGATATTGAAATGTCATGTTTCTTTTTGTTACATTAAACAATGAAACCATGATTTTATCTGAACTCCATTAAAGTAAACAACACTCTGTGTGTGGAAGTTCTCTCAAAACTCTCGAGATATTTTAACGTCCTGAATAATTAAGATATTAATTTCCAATTGTTAGCATACCGTCATCATCTTCATACATAACGATATCGTTATCCTTTATCTTAGCGTAGGCGTATACAAGGTGTGTACAGAGTGTGGCATTGATCTGTTCAGGGACAAATGGAGGACCACTACGGTACTTAGCCCAGCTACTGAAATAGCATACACGATTTCCTCCTGGGGACAAAACAGATTGACAAAATAAAACGTTAATTTATTTTACATGTCAACAGATGACTTTCTTTATTGACTTAAAATCATCTTGTTACATTTACGTGGTATTAATGAAATACAAGTAATGACTTAGAAAATAATTGTTCGTCGCTTTTTGTTTATTTTTTGTTTGAAAACAAATAACGATGAGTAGGTTTTTCTCCTTTTGCAAATATAAAAACGTTTATACTTATCAAAAGAAAATTGAGAATTCAGAAAAGAGAATCTGTTCTTTTCTAACTAGTACATAGTGTTGGTCCATTACCTTGGTTCCCATAGTTACCATAGTCTCCGTATCCTTGGTCTTGGTCTCCGTAGTCTCCGTATCCTTGGTCTCCGTATCCGTGGTCTCCGTATCCTTGAACCCCTAGCCCTAGTAACACTAGGCCTATGACAACTACAGATGGATTCATCAGGATTCTGAAACAAATATACCACACCACAATAATTGCTGCCTTGGGGAATAGATCTATAAAAATTGGAAATTGTCGTTAGTGTTCCAGACCCCATTCAAAAGAACTCGCTACAATGATCCAGTCTGTGTACTGAAAAGTGGCGGGTGAATGAAAATAAATGATAATTGTTATTGTTAACTAAAGCGAAAATATAATTAAATGTATTATCAAACCATTATCAAAATAAGAACAAAATATTTTATACCAAGTTTTAAAATGTATAATGATGACATGGCTCAGTTTTATATATATTAGCAGTACAATCTAACAAATACTAATTTCATTGCATTAATCGTATTGGGTAGCTTTTGGATTTATTAAAACCCATTCTATGTAAAGTTTCCAAACAAATAATATTACAAAAGTATCAATTTACATCTTCAAATACTTTCATGTAAATAGCACGAGCTAATTCTGAGTACAAGATCAAAAAGCCGATAACATAAAACCCACTCATGCTTTTTTTTATATTTACATCCTTTATTCGATATGTATAATGATATGCCAGTTTTACATTTAATTTGCTAATCTATGATATATTTCAAAATGAAAATGATAATAAGTTATAATGGACGCAGGTAAACAAATGCCTTTAAATCCATATCTTAAATATGCCAATGAAACTAATTTCTAACTTAATATTGTTTATAACAACTAAAATTGTTTACGATCAGCTTATTAAGTTCTGCATATTATTTGGTAGACGTTCTGCTTCAGGGCGGTCCACGGACATGATACATAAAACCACCTGCTTCCATTTCATTATTTTTATAGCTCTCCTTCAACATCCTTCCATCATTTCTTTTGGCTTTTTTTAAAGCCATTCCTTATCTGTGCCACGAAATCTGGTGTTATTTTTAAGTCCTTTGATGTTTTTGATGATCGATTCTTTTTGTTCAAATCCATGTAGATATTAAATGTCACCCTCCAGTGGCTATTTCACACTTTTCTACATGACAAGATGGAGGATGTACAAAAGAAGTTGACTAATGTCAGTTGTACTTTCACCAGCTCATCCAAACTAAAACATAGTGTTTTATTATTCAGGGAATGTCTGGTCATACACATGCAGACTTTCATATCCACTTATTTAATAATTTTACATCCAAATATAAACGCAGTGTGTAACAAGAGCGTCATCCATTTCAAGAATTGGCAGATCTTAACATATTTCAGTTACACAGTAATTTAAGACCAATTTTCCCCGCGACTGCCAAAGGTTTGCGTGATATTTAACAAAATCTAATAAATACTTGTTTGTATCGTATCAACTACTTTTGTAATGAGGTTACACTTGCGTACATACTATTTAATGGTAACTTAGTGAACAACAGAAGGATCAGGAAGAGTTTACTACACAACTTGGAAACCATTTTCGCTGCATAGTAATGCACTTTTTCGCATTTATTGTTCTAAATATTTGTGAACTGGATGGCGGGAAATAAGTTTAAGGTACATAGAAGTAAAATAAAACATTCTCGATTGTAAAGGGAATTTCCTTGAATAAATTGTGTAAATGAATCTATCGAGAACAGAAGTTTAGCGAAAATGAGAAGAACAGTTGATAAGGACCTTTGTTTGTCTGTCTAAAGATTTAGGCATGCTTGAATCACTTAAAGAAAAGTAAATCTTTCATTTGTTAGAAAATTAGCATGTGTCAATTTCTAGGTTCGTGAAGAAAAATATATTCAGATCGAATGCTAGCACAACATTAAGCGGTTCATATGAATGTTTGTCTATATTTTTGGGTGATGATTTGTAGACCCCAAATAGCTGGTCCTTTCAGAGCGACACAGACCAGGCCGATTTAGACATCCCCTTCCAAAAAGTATACAATGCCAAATCACTTTTAGGTTGATATTTAATGAGATAGCTATATTCAATATTTACAGGAAATCTTGACAAAAAAAGCTTTAGTTTTAAAAGATTCAGCAAAGTTGGTGTTATCTAATATATCTAACTACATTTATCTACTAAAAAACGTTTGAACACCGGTTAAAACAAATAAAACGATTTTGTGCATCAAATATATTAATAATAAAAAATGAAAATTAAATACAATTGAGAAGTAATTCAAACAACTGGTACTCCTGAATCAAATAGGTGCTGATTCTTTAGTAACAAAGCGTACCACAAACGTCGTGTTTATCAATGTATTCACTACTGTTCATTGAGTATAAGGTAATAATAATGATAAAATAACATACAACAAATAAACATATTAATACGCCCCATCTTACAATTTAAAAGACACACCATTTATTTTGCATTTTGGAATATACAGAAGTACACCCTAAAGTTTCGTTGCATGTTTAATTGTTTTATGATTAGTACAAACTGTTAAACGTTTTGCAGAAGAACCACTGGGCCATGAGCTTAATGTTTTGTATTTAACAAGATGTTAAATTTTAAAAGTGTAATACAAATTATTGGACACCCTGTAAAATAAGTAGTATTGATATGTATAGAATGAGTACGTACCTTGTTTCCTAAACAACTGGTATGATGAAGACCAGTGATATAAGCCCCTTGTTACTGGACACACTGAGCTCTCCTGATTCGTCCACAAACTGTGCCGGGTGCCCGTGAGGAGTAGAAAGTCGATAAGCTACACCCACACACGGTGTAACCATACCCCTCATAGTTACCCGACCTTATACCCTACACATGTAATGGTACCATGAAGGGAAAACGCGCTATAATAAAATAATCTGAGAAGGAATCCAAGTTTGTTTAAGAATTTGAAATCACGCAAGACAACCATGAAAGTGCGATCTTGTTTTTAAAAGTATATTGTGTTATACTGTAAAAGTATATTGTGTTATACTGTAAAAGTATATTGTGTTATACTGTAAAAGTATATTGTGTTATACTGTAAAAGTATATTTTGCTATACTGTAGAAGTATTATACTGTAAAAGTATATTGTGTTATACTGTAAAAGTATATTTTGCTATACTGTAGAAGTATTTTGTGTTATACTGTAAAAGTATATTGTGTTATACTGTAAAAGTATATTGTGTTATACTGTAAAAGTATATTGTCTTATACTGTAAAATTATATTGTCTTATACTGTAAAAGTATATTGTGTTATACTGTATATTGTTATCTTAAAATGAAATTGCGTGACGAGGGCGATATAGTGTCGACTATGCGCCCTGTATACTAAAAGTGTATGAAGTCTAGCGTGATTGAGCAAAATGCTAATCTATTTCATCAAGCTTCAAAACAAATTGGATGTGAAATTTTGTTTTTTAATTTTATTTTTTATCCTCAATTCAAATATAATATGTATGTAATTTGCATGTAATGATCACAGAGCTTTGTTAAAAGCTTATTGATATGAGTATATGTCTGCTCATTATGACTATTGTTTTATCGTGCCATGAACAGTCACGGCCGGATGCTTTCCATTGGTTAGAGTGAAGGAATATACTAGTACAGATACAAATTGACGTACTTCAATAATTTACATTCTCTTCGAATTGCTCTAATGTCGATCATGAGACTGGAACAATGATTTTGTATAATGACATTAGAATTGCATGCAACTACAAATGTTTTTATCTTTTTCTTCTTCGGCTTTGAAAAGTCAAATTACGAATACATTAGCGTATACACAGTTTATTTAGCCTAGTAACCACGGCAAAGTTTTCTTCTGTCTAAAACCGAATCAGGATATATATAAGGATTGGTCGTCATTAGGACTGTGTATACGGTAGTTTGGACACAATTGACAACGAACATCTTTGAAAAATATCCGTAACTACAAACTTCCACATTCAAATTTTATATCAAATAATTATAAGATGTTTATACTGTATGTATTATAAACAACACTTCATATCTTATATATTTTGCTATATACTAGTTGTTACTTAGGGAGAAAACTCATATAGGCTATGCCTGTTATTCGATCCTTTTTCAAATATTTTTGAAATATAATTTGTTCAAACTGAATTGAACATATTTCATTTATGATATATTCGTTCTCAACTGCGTTCATACTACCGTATACGCAGTTAAAATGAAAACCAATTCCTGAATACACTATTAAACACAATAGTGTTTAGTATGGTGTCCGTTACTTCGGATACAAACCTTTCATCCTACTGGTTATTACACTAGTACACAACCACAAAGTGGATATTTAGGAATAAATGTAATTAATGAGACCTTAGTGTACAGAAATCCTCTTCGGACGTGAACTGTTGAGAATTCTACATTGGATGGCATTGATACAGGATACAAGGTTTCGACAACCGCTCTCGGAACGCAGTTAACATATCAACGATAGATCTTCTTGAGATAAATGCAAAACTAGACTAAACTTTTCTTCTGGAACAAACAGTACACAGCGAAGTCTTTTTATGGGATTATTTGATGCCAGATTCAAACAATATACGGCAAACAACAACAATTCCTTGGGATTTATGCCCGACGTGCATAATATTATGAAAATTACAATATTGAGATTTTCTTTGGATTGTTTAAGACGGACGAGGTCTTCCTTCAAAAGGAAACAATTGGAAACAGTTTATAAAACGAATAGTGCAAAACCGCGAAGAAGAAAGGATCTTAGGCTTTCAAAGAGAAAACCTACACATATGTGCTAGTCTGCAAAGCCTTTCTACGGCGGCACAGAGGTGACGCCGCAAGATGTGGATTTTTTTGATGTATTGTGAATGATGTATTTAATGTAGGTCCATTTTCTCATAGAATGCCGGGTTCTGTTTGCTGAAAGGACTCTAACCCCTGTTACCAGTGTCAGTATTACCGAAGATGAATGAAATTTATAAGAAAAAACTTATTATTGGCAGACGACCACAAGATGATAAATGATAATAAAATACATCTCAAAATTGATACCAAAAATGTATAGAAAATTAATAAATCATTATAAGTGACAGTAACAAAGAAACAACTACAATATGAACAATCAGTAAATTCGACATAACGTAACACCGTAGCTTGAACCTGTAAATGTCAATGTCAAATATTTCACTTGATTTAACTTTTTGCACTGCACTTTTCTGTTTTATTGTTTGTAATATCATTAGAATTATTAAAGAGATTTTATCTTCATGGAATTTACTTCAGAAAATAAGGATACAGACTGCATTTGGTGAGGGAAATATTGTGTTTTAGAAACAGTGGGGCTTGTCCCTCCTCAATAAAGACATTTCTAACTACAGTCGAACCTGTCATAGTGACCTGTCATAGTCCTGTGTATAAAGACCACATACAGGTAAATCGTCACTTAATTAAAGGAGAATACAATTAGATGGAGGCTACTGGATACTATATATTAGATATCCACAAACCGAGCATCAATAATATAATAGTTCATGTACCCCTCACTCTTTCTCCTTAAAACACACAATATCATACACTAAGTCTATGAAGATCAAAATCCAGTGTTCACATAGTGATATGGATTAGGGTAAATGTTTGATGGCGTGTAAACACCCCATACAGAACTTGGCCTTGATGTGGATGAGCGATTTCCAAGGTATTCGATACATCATAATAGTTCGTGTCTGATATTACTTTCCTCGTTTTGATGTGACTAGACATTTTGTTACCCTACAGGACAATGTATCACGATACCTGATCGTGCTGACAAAGAAATTCATTAAATATAAGTAATTGTATAACCCGACGCCATCACGAGAAAACGCAAACATTATTTTTGCTACTTTTGCTCAGTGTTAGGTTACTGAATACTACACAAAAATGTACAACCACGATGTGCTTGAGAATTTTTTCACTCTTACAATAAAATAACTTCTACTTACAATAAGGATACTCCTGGAGAAATATTTCGAACATAGGTAGAGTCATCCTTGTAGTACAAAGTTGGTCGGGACCTCTTCGCCTCAGTCACATGGGTACATCATTCCATCATATCAGAAAGGCTATAGACTGGGCTGAGGATGAACAGGTACATGTATGGGCGATAGACTAGGCTGAGGATGAACAGGTTTGGGGCTATAGACTAGGCTGAGGATGAACAGGTTTGGGGCTATAGACTAGGCTGAGGATGAACAGGTACATGTATGGGCGATAGTCTAGGCTGAGGATGAACAGGTACATGTATGGGCGATAGACTAGGCTGAGGATGAACAGGTTTGGGGCTATAGACTAGGCTGAGGATGAACAGGTTTGGGGCTATAGACTGGGCTAATGATGAACAGGTACATGTATGGGCAATATACTAGGCTGAGGATGAACAGGTTTGGGGCTATAGACTGGACTGATGAGGAACAGGTTTGGGGCTATAGACTGGGCGGATGATGAACAGGTTTGGGGCTATAGACTAGACTGAGGATGAACAGGTACATGTATGGGCGATAGACTAGGCTGAGGATGAACAGGTTTGGGGCTATAGACTGGACTGATAATGAACAGGTTTGGGACTATAGACTGGGCGGATGATGAACAGGTTTGGGGCTATAGACTAGGCTGAGGATGAACAGGTTTGGGGCTATAGACTAGGCTGAGGATGAACAGGTTTGGGGCTATAGACTAGGCTGAGGATGAACAGGTTTGGGGCTATAGACTGGGCGGATGATAAACAGGTTTTGGGCTATAGACTGGACTGATGATAAACAGGGTTGGGGCTATACACTGAGCTGATGATAAACAAGTTTGGGACTATATACTGGCTGACGATGAACAGGTTTTGGGCTATAGATTGAGCTGTTCATATCACGGTAGGTAGAATATGTGGTAGTACTATGGTGTGATGTGTCTAAGGTCGGTGTTCTGGTGTGATCTAAGTATTGCCCACTGCATTTAGGTGTCTGAGATAAATATCACGTGTCAAGAAATATATCACATTCCGTAAGGAATATATACAAAAGAATAACATACACGCATTACAGAAATATTTTTATTCAGTTGACGAGTTACTCCCCTTTATCTTAACAAAATTTTTTTTAAACTTGTGACATTTTAATAGAACAATGCACCCGAGTAGTTTCCCTTTAGTCGCAAGCAGGCAATGCTAAAAACATTCTTAAAAGCAAAATTACAAATAATATTTTCTTATTAATAAAAGTACACTACAATTGAATTTTAAAACATGTTTATCAACTCTTAATCTTTAGTTATGATTACAATTGTTTCTCCTTTCTTGGAAATGTCAGTGATTTATTGATATATTAATGAGCAGAAATAGAAACGTTTATTGTGTTGCAATAAAATAACATAGATTCTTAATAATCGTATAGTCCATTAGTTATTTAAGCGAATAAATTCGAAAGACTAAAGTTTTCATTATAAATAATATATGAATATATGTACAAATAATATTATATACATCATTTAACAGTCAATAAAATCAACGTTTATGAAAGAGAATAAATGTATCTGTTAACAATAAGATTCCGAGTTATTGACCTGTACAAGGGTTCACTTCCTGTCCAAAACAACCGTCTGAACCAATCAGATCAAAGGAGTACTGACTTCCGCCCACTAAGGGACTGCTCCGGAAGCCATTGCTTTCTGCCTTCATACAGGATATCCTGGACATAGTACTGTTACCGACACACCTGTTAGACAAATCAATGTTTACATTGTACCATTAAATTCCTTCAGTGTTCCTCAAAACTCCAGTATAGCAATTTTCATCAGATTTTAACTAATCAGAAGCATTTATTTCGTTAACATGGCAATACATAAAAGTGGTACCATTCTCACTGACATCGGACATTTTCTAAATTTTGACCAATAAGATGCTAGGAAATAACGGCCATGTTGATTGACGGACCGAACAAAATAAGCATTGCGTATCACACTGCCTGACATACATAGGGTGTGTGGTATTCAGAATTCTTTTTTAACATTTGTTATATAAAGCATATAAATAACAATATTATCCCTTTCACAGAAGGGCTCCCACACCACGTTTCTAAGAGATGTAAACACAGGTATGTTTGTTCTATTTGTTTGAAGGATGCAATAAAATATTAAGATTAAGACGAAACTAGGTGAAAATGTGAGATATTTTGATGTAATAAATTAAAACTGTAGGCAGTGAGTAAAAATGAAATATTTCCTTTAAAGAACTCCACCGTCGACAGAGTATAAACGATATTTATCACTAGTATAGTAATTGATATTAATCATAATGAACACAAAAATAAACATTTTGTTTTGCTTCTATTGCCGACACTATCAGTTTCTCATTCCATATAAAGCATAGTGCCGTGGACATTTTGGGATGTCATTAATGATTTTAATTATTAATTACTTTTATTCTGGTATAAAATACGAAGCTTAAACTTTTCTATGATGGTAATAGTGTAAAGTAACTATTGATACTGAAGAAAAATACTAAATCGTCTGTTCATGTTTTTAATCGATAAAACATACCATTGGTCGGCAGTTTTGTACCTTTATGTTATCAATATTGTTCTCAAAGTCATTCCGATGGACTCACTGTTCCATTCATCTTTTTAGTGTTATACTTTACACTTTATTATTTTATATCTTATTGTTGTTGTTGTTGTTGAGTTATACCCCACCATATATCGCCTTTGAAGACAGCAGTCTAGATCTGTGGACTGCATGTAAGAGCATGAGTTCACTGAAGACAAATATGATAATTATATCATACATCACTTTACACTATTTGTAAGAGCATGAGTTAACTAAAACTAAATATGATAATTATATCATACATACTTTAGACTATTTGTAAGAGCATGAGTTCACTGAAGACAAATATGATAATTATATCATACATCACTTTACACTATTTGTAAGAGCATGAGTTCACTAAAGCCAAATATGATAATTATATCATACATACTTTAGAGTATTTGTAAGAGCATGAGTTCACTAAAGCCAAATATGATAATTATATCATACATATTTTAGACTACTTGTAAGAGCATGAGTTCATTAAAGCCAAATATGGTAATTATATCATACATACTTTAGACTATTTGTAAGAGCATGAGTTCACTAAAGCCAAATATGATAATTATATCATACATACTTTAGACTATTTGTAAGAGCATGAGTTAACTAAAACTAAATATGATAATTATATCATACATACTTTAGACTATTTGTAAGAGCATGAGTTCACTAAAACCAAATATGATAATTATATCATACATACTTAACACTATTTGTAAGAGCATATGTTCACTGAAGCCAAATATGATAATTATATCATACATCACTTTACACTATTTGTAAGAGCATATGTTCACTGAAGCCAAATATGATAATTATATCATACATCACTTTACACTATTTGTAAGAGCATGAGTTCACTAAAGCCAAATATGATAATTATATCATACATACTTTAGACTATTTGTAAGAGCATGAGTTCACTAAAGCCAAATATGATAATTATATCATACATACTTTAGACTATTTGTAAGAGCATGAGTTCACTAAAACCAAATATGATAATTATATCATTCATACTTTAGACTATTTGTAAGAGCATGAGTTCACTAAAACCAAATATGATAATTATATCATACATACTTTACACTATTTGTAAGAGCATATGTTCACTGAAGCCAAATATGATAATTATATCATACATCACTTTACACTATTTGTAAGAGCATGAGTTCACTAAAGCCAAATATGATAATTATATCATACATCACTTTACACTATTTGTAAGAGCATGAGTTCACTAAAGCCAAATATGATAATTATATCATACATATTTTAGACTATTTGTAAGAGCATGAGTTCACTGAAGCCAAATATGATAATTATATCATACATACTTAACACTATTTGTAAGAGCATATGTTCACTGAAGCCAAATATGATAATTATATCATACATCACTTTACACTATTTGTAAGAGCATATGTTCACTAAAGCCAAATATGATAATTATATCAGACATACTTTAGACTATTTGTAAGAGCATGAGTTCACTAAAGCCAAATATGATAATTATATCATACATCACTTTACACTATTTGTAAGAGCATGAGTTCACTAAAGCCAAATATGATAATTATATCATACATACTTTAGACTATTTGTAAGGGCATGAAATCACTAAAGCCAAATATGATAATTATATCATACATACTTCAGACTATTTGTAAGAGCATGAGTTCACTAAAGCCAAATATGATAATTATATCACACATACTTTAGACTATTTGTAAAGGCATGAGTTCACTTAAGGATGTATTCTGCTTAGGTTTCAGTCCCGTTAAAGATCAAAGAAGGTATGAGATTTTCAAATATATTTTATCAATATCTGTAGCAAGTTGCCAGATGCAAATTTTGTCAAAAATTTACATTTCTATTTTCAGTAGATTTTTTTATACAGGGATTTTAAGAAATGGCCAATTGGCGGCCATTTTGAAATTGTGTCGTTTTCCTCT